>NC_135433.1:20194040-20289040 GCF_051991255.1 Vanacampus margaritifer
AACCTCGGACATTCAGCCTTTTAATCAAAGAGCGCCGTCACGCTTGGGCGACTACCTCCAAGGTGTTTGGAGGTTGTGGGAAAAGGGCCCACAAGTAAGTGTGGCCTCCATTTGGGGGGGGACACTTGATGCTCAGGAATTAACTGTAGGGCTCTGCTTGGTCATGTGACCGCATGCCTGATACAACATGGTCTCAGAGATCACATTTACTTTTCCTGCCACATTGAATGATGTATGCCAAATTGATCTTATAACCTGTGTGGGAACATTTTTGCGCCCATGGGCCAAATTAGATTTTTAAAACACAATTTCAATGACAACAAAATTCATTTCCCAACCGTACAAAAAACTTTTAATACTTCACAAAAGCAGATGCTTGTGTTCCGTCATCTTCCCAAACTCTTTTTCAAAGGTCTTAGAGCCATGAGCGATTTATTGTAATTATGTTAATGAACCAAGTAGTCATGTTATTTGCATTACTTTTCAGTTTTTGTAAAACTACTGTATTATTCCCTTACCAATAGCTTGCCAATTGGCACTGGACCAGCGTTGCAAAATTTCCACCTGGCAGGAATTCTTTTTTTTGTCTCGGACCACAGGTCAGCACCAGTTTAACTTATTCACTGCCATTGACGGCTATAGAAGTCAAAAATTCATTTTAACTATTTCTATTAGTTAAATTTTTTTCCCACTTTTGTTAACGAGAGTATGAAAAAAAATATTGTACATTTAGACCAGATATAAAATTTGTGATTAATCATGAGTTAACTATTGAAGTCATGCGATACATTTACAATTAAAATTTTAATCTCCTGACGCCCTAATTTTAATAATCTTTTCTTTTTTTGAAAAAAGATTATTTTAAAAAAGAAAAGAAAAGTTTATTATAAATTAGGTCGTCAGGCGATTACATTTTTAAATTGTAATTAATCACATTTCTTCAATAGTTAACTCACGATTAATTACAAATTTTAGATCTGTTCTAAATGTACAATAACAACTTTTTTCTAGGTTTTCATACTCTTGATAAAAGTGGGGAAAAAATTTAAACTAAGGGAAATAGTTAAAATGAATTTTTGACGTCTAAAGCCGTCAATGGCAGTGAATGAGTTAAGAAGTTTCTTAGCTCCATAGCGTAATACAATTTATGCATCTATGCCATGGCTTTCGAAACAGGATCTGTTCTTGACAAACTACAAAGCGGAAGGCCTGATATTATACTGTAGCACCATTGCTAGCGCTAATGTTAGCTCATAAATGTTTCGCTCTGATACATCATGGAAATTGGTTTGGAACAACAAGTCCATCAAGCACATTTTGGCATGGACGAGAATCTCAGAACTGGTGTAGCTGCAGGGCTTATTACCACAATGTTGTCTATTTTCACTTCCTGCAGGTGTCCCGTTACTTTTGTCCATGTAACTCGGCTAAATCCTGTCACTGATGTCTCCCACGGGAAATCAGAAAAGCTCGTAAGTGGTGTCACTGCTACGCTTTCCCACGGCTACTAACATGAGCTCGGCTGATCCTCACTGAGGTCAGTCAAAGAACCACGGGCACAATTAGAGGATTTATTTTTTTGCAGTTATACTTTAAAAAAAACATACATAACATTCTAAATCCAGATTCTGTATGCCATTAGAACAATGGCTTTTGTTAATCCATTTAATATGAGAGGCTCAGCCCAGCTGGACCTACTACATGGGATAAACCGCTGCTCTGCAGGACCTCCGTCGCGAGTTGATCCAAAGCCAGCGGCAGGAATTAATCCTGGTGACGAAAGTAGAGGGGGGATTCCCTGAACGGGCCAGGTTGGATCGTCTGTGAAGAAGGACGGAATGCTTGGTGAGAAAATACCCTCCCAGGACACTTCATTAAGTACACCTGCTACACGATATTCATTATACAAAAAACCCATCTGCCTCTGTAAAGATAATTCAGTTGGCATTGACATCGGCAGACTTGAACTTTGAAATTGTTTGTAGATTGCACAACAGCAGGGGTGCTCAAGTTCGGTCCTCGAGAGCCCCTATCCAGCCTGTTTTCCATGTGTCTCTCATCTAACACACCTAATTCATGATCAGGATCGTTATCAGGCTTCTGCAAAGCTTGCTGATGAGCTGATCATTAGATTCAGCTGTGCTGTAGGAGGGAAACATGAAAAACAGGCTGGATAGGGGCTTTCAAAGACCGAACTTGGCCACCCCTGCACTACAGCATACTTAGATGTGTTTCTAATATTTTAGTTGCCTTCGAGTTAGGATAAATATTGCATTGTTCAAATATTCTATTCAAAACATGTATTGCTTTTAAATTGCTAAATTATCAGTTTTAAGAGGCCATTTTAGTAAAATAAATAGCATTTATTATAGTATTATTATTTCACAATTTTAAAAGTTAATTTTTTTCTGTTGAAACACTGCTCGTCACCAAAAGAACGCTGTACTTATAGTGAATCATGCATCAGGGATGTTTTTCCTTCAGTTTGACCTGGGGCTTTATAGAAGGTCAAAGTGAACAGTTCAAAATTGTGATCAGTGTTGCCCTGACACCTTCAAGTTTTTGCTACAAAGCAAAGAAAAAAGGCAGGAAAAGCCGCCTAGAACAAATGAACATTATTCAGAATTGGATTCCATTTAACATGAGTATGGATGCGATTTTTTGTGGTTAATTCAGAGCACAACCAGATTCCCAGTTATGAAAAGGTGTGCACACTTGTGCAACCCCATTATCTCAGTTTGTTTATTTTTAATTTTCCTTTTGAAAAGATAACATTTTTTCCCAGTTGAGTTGTGCAGGTTATTAAAAAAAAAAGATTTTAAATGATTCATGTTGGTCTCATCCTGGCATTTGAACAGGGGTGTGTAGACATTTCATATCCACCTTAACTCATTGTTAAGAATATTAGATTATTTTTTATTTTTATACATCACTTTATTAGACACTTAATGCTTCAAAAGGGTCAATTTGACCTGCAACACCACAGCAACCAAATAACAGAACCTCAAAGGAAAATCCTAGTTTACAGTAGATAATAAGGCCTGCATGTCTAACAGATTAGCAGTGTGCCCTCGGCCATTAGGCGGCATTTACAAGCTTGCCCCCTCACTGCTTTCGCATGGTAATAAAGTAATTGAAGTGGCCCTGCAGGCACATCTGCTTTTCATTGCGACGGCTCCCTCATTTTGTCTGGCCTCTCATGTTGCCGTATATCACCCTTGCTCCCCGCCGTGCACGCGCTCGCTAAACAACACGGACGTTTCCCAAAGCATGAACTGGGATCCACCGGAGTCGTGAAAAAAAGTCCAAAAATCTGTTTGCCTGTGAAATTGAAGCAGCGTGCAATTCATCTTTGCTGCTTGGTAATGGCACTAAGTAGCAACAGATGTGGTAAATCGCAGATGGATGACCTTGAAATTGTGGAGCCATCTGTCATTGATCTCTGTGGGATATACAGTGGCATCAGAAGGGAATATTGTGACACAGTCTTCAAGGAGGTGGGGGTGAGGGGTACCCAACATCAGAGGGAAAATTCCCATCAAGCAGCTCCTGACAGTATCGGTCCCAGAGGCTGCTAATCCGGACACTCAAGGGAGTCCCGCTTAATACCTGTGTCCACCTGACCACAATGAGTATGAAGAAGAAAAACAGCTCATTTCAAAGACATCAAAGCTATATATAATTCAAATCTTGGTTTGGACCTTCCTGACAATGACGATATGTAATAATAATGATATTTATCGTCATCACAGCGCTCTGAGGAATTAACAAAACAAAAATGAGTTGCTGTAAATTGTCCATGGATATTAGTGTGTGTGTTTGTCTAATGTGCCCTGCGATTGACTGGTGACCATTCCAGGGTGTTTAGTAGTATATAGCTCACCCTAATGAAAACAAGTGATACAGAAAATAGATGGAAGTCCATGTACTCTTGTGTATGTACAGCATAGTTATTGTTCAGAAGTCTGTTTGGGGGAAAAAAGGACACTTACACAGAGCAGTCTTAATTTAAGGTAATGGCAATAAAGCACCCCTGATGAGGCTGTAAATAAAGACTCAACACCCACCCACCCCCCACCTCAACCCAACCACTCCAGTGTCACTCATTTGATGTTGACTGCTGTGGAGGCTTGAGGCCCACTGAGTGAAAGTGGGCCACGAGGGGCGACATGAAACTGTTATGTAAATAGATGTTTGGCTGGTTGTGTGCAGGAGGCTCATAAGAACAGTCGTTATGACAGTTTAATAGTACAATAAGGAGTTGTGTGGTGTCCATTGACCCAAGTTACCAAATATTGTCCCTCACTATAGAGTGCTATATTATCAAAGTAAATATGGAAAGAACCATTCAAACAGTGATACAGACAGGCATGAAAGTTGGTAGGCTACATATACGCTTCAAATCGCACTCTGCTGACCAATTCAAATGTGTCAGTGGGAATTTTTTTTTTCTTTTTTAACTCTAAATGCAGTGAATACAGCCCTACACACAAGCTAGTGTAAACTACAGACCAGGTCCAGGTAGATGCAGAGGGTTGAGTCAGGAAGGACATCTGGCTTAAAGTTTTGCCAAACAATTATGAGCATTCATCCTAAGAATTCCGGGAAAGTACTTGTATTGTCTTCTGATGGCAAAGAGGGAAAGTAGACTTGGTCGTGAAACCAGAAAGTAAAGGAAAGCACACAAGCAAAGACGTTTTCTAAGAAGAAGTGGAACATTGAGATGACTCAGGAAAGGAGACAGGAGTACAAGAGGATGTGACAGAGGGCAAAGAAAGAGGTGGCAAAGGCAAAACAAAAAAAACAAAACAAAAAAAAAGGAGAGAGAGAGAGAGACATGTGAGAGACATATGCCAGATCGGACTGTAAAGAATGTGAGAAAAATCTTTACAGACTGGAAAGACAAAAAGATAGAGATGGAAACGGTATGCAGCAGGTTGGGGTGATTAAGGATAAATAAGGAAATGTATTAATTGGTGCCAAGAGTGTAATGGATAGATGACAGAAGTGGCAAATCCAGGTCCAGAAAGTAAAACCCCTGCCACAGTTTAGCTTTAGCCATTGATGCTAGCTAGCTATCTAGCTCCCTAGCAGGCAAACGAGCCTGATGGGAGCTAGCTAGCACCTGGGGCTAAAGCCAAACTGTGGCAGGGCTTTTACTTTCTGGACCTGGATTTGCCACCTCTGTAGATGAAAAGAATACTTTGAGGAGTTGCTGAATGAGGAAAATGAGGGATGAGGGAGAGTAGAAGATGCAATTGTGGTGAACCCGGAAGTAGCAATACTGGTAAAGAAGAAGTTAGAAAGGCACTAAAAATTATGCAAAATGGAGAGTCAATTAGTCTCATGGCTGCATCTAGGAGAGGTGGCTGAGGAGTTTTATTCTACAGGGTGAGACGCTGCCTGAAGAAGGGAGGAAAAGTGTCCTGGTGCCTATTTTCAAGAACAAAAGTGATGTGCAGAATTGGGGAAACCCAAACATGGAGAGAACAGGCAAACTGCAAAGAGAACAGCCAGAGCTGAGATTCGAACCCTGAACCGCACAACTGTGTGGCACAAACCACCAGGGCTTTATTTGGACACTTTGGGCTAAAGACTGGAGTCTAAGAAGAAGAAAAAACACCAATTAAAAGCATGCTGGCAGCAGTGTTGGGATGATCACAGAGCAGAGAAGATGCAATGACTATTTGCCTTGTCAATGTGCATCAGATGCAATCAGCCTTGTGAAAACAAGGACTAGAAATAGCAAAGCTTCAATTTAAACATCCGACAAAGCTTCCGAGACCCCCTCGACCGCGGCGTTTTGTTTTTTTTTTGCGGCTCACCAGCGGGAGGAAGTGAGTTTGTGTTTGGACGTGGGAGACAAGTTGTGGTTTTGTTTTTCCACAACGGCGGAAGCCGTGACTCCTTTTCGCTTTAACAAGCCACTGGGTGCCAAAAAGAACCTGAACAAGCCTACGAGATGGGACGAAAGGCCTGCGAGCGCCGCACAAAGAGGCCTTTGGGTGCAAGGAGAATGAAGGCCACACAGACAACCCCCTCCACTTGGTTTCTTGCGGTCCCTTTTGGACGCCTTCGCATGCACAAATGAGGACAAAAGAGCTTGTCAGGAGCACAAAGACCACTTCGAAGTTATGTCCCGCGTGTCCCGCCATCCAACACCTGCAATAGAGTAGATGCTATTCCAAAAACCACCTTCATCACGTAGTGTCGCTGTGCGTTGCCGAGGCTCCGAGCAGCTGCGAGACGTTCTGAACGGGCCTTTGGTCAGCATCGCTGGTGAAAGCCACCATTTGAATAATAACAAGTGTGCAGGATTGGCCAACTGCACCCGGTTCCTCCCATGCTCCCAACGAAGAACAATAGAGGCTATTTCTGCAGCCCGGACACAGCTCACGGTCAAATGAGCCGAAATGAAAAACACAAAACAAAAGAATGATTTTTAGACTTGGATTGCACATAGTGAGCTAGTGGTGAGAAGATCAGCTTCATATTTCTGATGATTGGAGTTTGAATATTGGCTTGGCCATCCTGTGTATACTTTGCATGTTTTTTTCTCCTCCATTTTCTCCAGATTCCTCCCACATTGTCCATAGGTGTGCACTGCGCTTGGCTGGCAACCTGACCAGGTTGTGGAGTCAGCTGGGAAAACAAAAAGGATTTGAGTCACAAAAAAGAATAGCCGCTTCTTTGATTTTAAGTTCAGTGGAAAAGACTAATAGTTGTGTAATATTTCTAGCTACAATTGACAGTGGAAAAGAAAAGCCATTTAAAAAAATACTCATGACAAACTCACTTTTTTCAAGTAGTTAACTTGTGTTTTTGCTGTATTCTATTTGAATTGAGTGCCTTAGAAATATCAATTTGACTGCAATTAAAATAAAACATAGTATGTTTCAGTTCTATTTGACTTGATTTGATTGTGGTTCTCAAACTGGGGTCCCTAGACTCCATGGGATATGTCAGCCGTAGCTCTAGATTGGGTCTGCAAAATATTTCCAATAATGTTTAAAAGTGCATAGCTATACATATGGCATACCTGTCAACTTGTACGTTTTATACGTATTTTATACGTTTTTTTACCATTTCAAATCATGTACGCCGTACACCGACTTTTGTACGGGGGAAAAAAAATGCGCTGACATGCGCATGCGTAGATATACATAGAGTAAATATCGTGGAAGCAAGCATGGAGGAGCCACCTAGTAAGAAACGAAGAACTCAAGGATCGGGTCGACACCAGAAAGAATGGGAGTTACTTCAAGGTGAATATGCTGGCTGGATTAAAGCATCGTTAAGAGGCACTCAATTCTCATTCTGTGTCCCTTGCAATAAAGACGTGAAAGTTGCTGCGAGTGGATTTTACGATCTGATGAGCCACTTTAAAACTGCCGGACACGTGGAGAATGTGAAAAAAAACAATTCACATGTCCCATTAACCAAGCACTTCGTCTCTACCGCAAATCCTGCAGCATCCCACAAAACGACAAATGCGGAAATTCTCTTCTGCCATTTTCTTGCTGAGCACAACATTGCTTTCACAGCTGCGGACCACTTCTCGGATTTGGTGAAAGTTATGTTTCCGGATTCACAGACAGCTAAGGTAATTTATTATTATTATTATTATTATTATTATCATTCATATCTACAATGAATCAGCATTTATGGCACGTGTCAAAAATTAAAATTTTATATTTTAATATATTTTTGCAGGAGTTTGCATGTCGGAGGACCAAGGCTACGATGATTGTTAAGGAGAGCCTTGCACGTGGCTACACCCAAGACGTCATTCAGTACTGCAGAACTCACCCATTTACCCTCATGATTGATGAAAGCAATGATCGTACTACCAAAAAGCGACTTGTTGTGTTAGCTCACTTCTTTGATGGGGAGAACACAAATACCAGACTCCTCGATTTACCAGAGTTGGCATCAGGCACAGTAGCATCAATCTTTGCCGTTATTGACAACATTTTACAAGAAAATGACATTCCATAGAGTAACGTTGTGGGATTTGCAAGCGACAATTGCAACACCATGGTTGGAAAGAAAAACTCTGTCTTGTCTAGGATAAAAGAAAAAAATGGGGCTGTTTTTAGTGTTGGATGCATTTGTCATCTTGGCAATATGTGTGTCAAAGATGGACTGAAGACATTGCCAGTAAACATAGATGACTTGCTGGTGGATATATTTTATTTTTTTAAAAATAGTTCCAAACGAATTGAGGATTTTAAAGAGTTTCAGGACTTTACAAATTCCGAGCAAGAAAAAATCCTAAAGCATTGTCCGACACGATGGTTGTCTCTGCAAAAAGTGGTTGAAAGAACATTGTCTCAGTACGAAGCACTCAAAAGCTACTTCGCTAGCCATGCGGATGTTGAAAGGGCAGGTAAAGTGAAAAGCATCCATGATCGACTTCAAGACCCTGTTACTCTCCTCACACTCCACTTCCTCAGCTTCATCCTGCCTCAAATAAATCAATTCAATATTGTGTTCCAAACAGAGGCATGTATGATTGGAGATTTGCTACCAGAAATGGAAAGACTCTTAAAGAAACTCTTGGTGAAATTTGTGCAAATGGAACATGTCAAATCTGCTGATAGCCTGCTGGCAGTTGATTATACAAACAGATGCCTGCAGCATGAAGATAGCAGGCTTGCTGTTGGCTTGGGCACCAGGGCCCTCTTCCAAGACACCAATGAGGAGGATGAAATCAGGCAAAGCATCACACCAGCCATGCAAGCAACTTTTTTTCCCTCTGTTCGCTCCTTCTACGAGGCTGTTGTAACTAAAATGATGCAAAAATTTCCATTTGAGAATACAATACTGAGTGACTTGGTGGTGTTGGACCCAAGAAAGAGAGAGATGTTGGATTACACAAGTATTGTTAAGCTTGCAAACAGGTTTACACCAGACTTTGATCAGGAACAATTAAATGATGAATGGGAAGACTATCAACTAATACCTGATGATCTTCTCCCTCAGAAAAGTCAGGATGGACAACCAATTCGTCCAGAGACATTTTGGCCTCATGTGTTCAAAATGAAAACTGGTTTGGGGCTGGATCGCTTTCCACTGATGAGAAAGATGTATCTAATTTTACTCAGCCTTCCTCACAGTAATGCTGATAGCGAGCGGGTTTTCAGCCATGCGAGGAAAATTCATACAGAGTACAGAAAGACAATGGGAACAGACACTCTTACTTCTTTATTACAGATGAAATTGAACTGTGACAACTGTTGCTCACAAGTGAGACCCTCATTAGAGCAGATAAAGTCTGCTAAATCATGCACATTGGCTTACAATAGGAAGCACTGAAGGCACAGTTTATTGCATTGTAAACTTTTTAAATTGAATAAAAGACTTTGTATGCAAATTACCTTTGTTATTTCTATTACACTGTCTGGTTACCGCGAGTAAACATGCGTCGTACGGTGTTTGTAAGGTTTTTTTGGGGTTTGTAAGGGGAATCATAATCATTTATAAGGGCAGTTATCGGCAGAGGTTGACAGGTATGATATGGGGACAAGCATACTCAAATAAACCAATGACTCCTCCCTACTTTAGCTACAGGCCAATTAAACTAGAGTACCACTGATTTGATTGTGATGAATCAGACAGTATACTGTATAAAAATACATAATAATGAATGAATACATAATATATAAATTAATTTAATCTAAAAATAAAACACACGTGTGTTTTTTAAATTATTAGTAAATTTTGAATTTTTTTGTAAATCAATCCACAACGTGAGCAAAGCTATGGGGATACGTTGTTTTGATAGCACAAAAGTCAATTCAATACTTGCTAGTGCTTGGTTTGTTTTCATTTTGAGTTTTGACTTTTGTATTAAGTACATTTTTAAAGGCGGTACTTCTACTTTTACTTCCCTATGTACAGACGTTGAATCACTACTTCTACCTTGCCACTCTTTATTAAAAAGTATAGAGCGTGTGGACTTTTGCCACCTTTGCCCATAAGCGCAAAAATATGCCAACAGCTGCTATATTTAAATCTTCTCCAGCGTGTATTACATACTACCTTCAAGGACCTCCCAGTGGGCGCGGCCATAGAGGAATCTTATAAATTTGCCCTTGTGACGTCGTAGTCAGTCGCGCGTTAGCAATGTACCGTGTAGGACATCTTTAGCACTTTGTTGTTGTTTTTTTTTAAGGGTACAGAACTTACCTTATGGACTTTGAATTGGAAATTCGTTATATTTTTTAGTTGAACAATGCTGAAGAACAACGGGAAGAAGACGGCCGTCTGCCTTGGCACGGCGGCGGTTCTCTGCCTGCTGATGTTGTTGGTCGCGGTGCGGCATCACGGAGCTCAAGTGGCGGTGGAGACAACCGGCCAGGAGGACACTAGGTCGCCAACAGGGGTCGAAGCCGGGGCGCCGGCGGCGGAAGGTGGCGGGCAGAAGGGATTCTCGGCGTACTTCGGCAAGCTGAGCCGCGGGCGCAGGGAGGCGGAGAAGCCCAACGCGCGCTCCTCTGGCTCCGCCGGCGACACGGCACCCCCGCCGGCCGAGGACATCAGACCGGATGACCTGTTCATCGCGGTGAAGACCACCAAGAAGTTTCACCAGTCCAGACTTAACCTGCTTCTGGACACTTGGATCTCCAGGAGTATGCAACAGGTGAATATGAACTTTATGCACCATGTTTAGTAAAATATTTTCAGCTAATATGGCGATGGCTTCACATTTGTAAGAAAACAACATACTGAAGTCATAATGATCTTGTTTAAATGTACTCACAAATCTATTTAATCAGTGTGAAATCTGATATAGTCTGTTGAATAAAAAGCTACTATTCAACAGGTGAATATACAGGTTAATTGTACTTTCTGCCATCTAGTAGAAGAGCATTTAAGTGTTCTGCTTGCACTTGTCACTGGCATAGATAGATGAATTTTGGCTTGTCCAGTGAGTCACTGGTTTGTTGAGTTAGCAAAAAGTGGTTGAAAAGTACTCGGTGTACACAATAAAAGATAGCTTCTTACGTTTTGTTTTGTTTTGTTTTTTATCACCACCATAAGCGACAATGAAATCCCCCCCCCCCCATTCCCATCCTGCACATGTCACTTTTATCCTGTTCTGAGTGACGTGCCTGAGAAGAAAGGGTGCACTTTCAAGCACCCCCACCCCTTCCACTCTCTCCATTATGCCTCTTCTTTTTGAGGTGTCCCTTGTGAATGCACCCACCCGGTGCAATGGATGCCACCGCGGCAAGCACCGATTCTCCAAGCGCCCTGTCCCCCCTCTTTCGCAGTCCTGGCAGGAACAAAGCAGGTCTTTTTGGGACGGAGGGGGGCTGAAGAAAAGCTTTCCCAGCACCCCGTCTGCTCTCTCGCTTTCTATGGGAACGCGAGAGCGCCCGAGTCTGGGTCAAGCTTTAATGGAGGGACGGGGGGCTTCGTCTTCAAGGGGATGCACGTGGGACAAAAGGGGGTGCATGTGAAAATGTGGCTGCACAAAGATGCCTGGTCAAAGTGATTTCATCCTGCAGACAGGGGTGTCACATTGGCTTTAAAGTCCCCCTGACTCAACCCCCAAAGTTCAAATTTACCCCCCTCCCCCAAAAAATCCCATAGAAAAAAATATTGTGCAGTTATGTAATCTCTTTGATTATTATAACACTACAGTATTGAGAGCTGAAATGATTAATGGATTACAAAATAATTTGAAATCTGTGCCTCGAAGCTTTGCAATGAACTTTTTTCCACACTTAATTGGATTTGTCCTTTTTTGGTGATGAAATGCTTTAAGGAGGCGTCTACAGTATCTGTGCATGCAGTATGTGGCCTAAGTGAGTGTCCTAATTGTTGGTAATGACTGAATCATCTCCCGTGACAAAAGTCAAAGATGTCCTGGAAGGCAGCTGGCAAGTGGCTGCGACGACAATCAGGGACCAAGCAAGGCCACAATGCAAGAGGGAGTTTCCAGCGGGGAGGGCACCAGGTGGTCAGGAGACGCAGAACAAAAGACGTCCCCCTAATGGCCGCCATATGATGCTCCCGGTTCCCAGCGCGTACATATGGCCGCTGCTCATTCTCACGCTCAGCTGATGAACATCTGTGGCGTCGCGATGGCATCTGTGCCTCTTTAATGCTCGCGGGAGTTAATTTCTGGTTTTAACCCCAGAGTGGGATGTCTTCATCATTTACATGGGTGTAGATTATCTTCTGTCAGACACAATGGCACCTGTTCTTCTAATCTTTGAGTCAGGGCAAAGTGCAACTGGTTAGCATCACATGCAACAAGCCCTTATTAGCTTTTATTAGACCATAAGTGTTCATAATCAGTATTATAATTCTGTAATTCCCAACTGTGACCAACTGTGGTTTTAGGCCTCAAATGAGTGTCGTCGTCTTTTTTTATTTTAAATTCTTCATTAGTTTTTGATTTATTTAAATCTCTTGAAACAACTTTCAAAAAATATGTACTTTTTATTTTTATTACATTTCAAAATGTCAACTGTTGTCAGCCGCTATTCTTAATTTTAATATCTTTTAAAATATATATATATATATTTTTTTTTGTTTTAAAACCTTAAAACAGTATATGTATATATGTATATAAAATATTTTAAAATCTTTAAGAAAAAATCTTTAAAATATTTTATTCAAAAATCTTTCGAATTTTTTTATTTTAAAAGGTGAACTTGGTCAGCCTCTTTGTTGAATTTAAATTAGATTTGTTAAATCTTCAAAAAAACAACAACACGTTTTTTAGATCACATTTTAGAATGTTGATTAATCACTTAATTAAAAATGCTTTTTTTTAATCAACATTTTTTGCCCGCCAAATTTAAAGAGCACCTGTTATGCGTTACTTTTTTCGACATTTAATGTTATGAGGACGTCTTCAACATCTTTTGATCCACTGCACACGCTCATCCTCCTCTTTTTCTAATCAGTTAATTACTTGCGTAATTTAAAATAATAAAAAAAATGACCCCAATAGTTTGACATGAACAAATATTCTGAATGTTATACACAAACATTTATTAAATACTTTACTTTAATGCATGTAGTTATGTTTATTGGTCAAACACAACCTGTGCTACCTTTAAAGTAACCATCTACTGTCAGCTAAAGGATCATCTGTGGTCAAAATTAATAGAGTGATTAATCTGCGTTAATTCATGATTAATGCAATATTTTTTTGTCATTAATTAATTAGTTAACGCTTTATCTTTGACAGCACTTAATTAAAAAATAAATAATAATAATTACGTTTGAAAAATTATTTTAAAGCCATCAAAGCCATTATTAAAAAAAAAAAACATTTGAAAAATTATTTTAAAGCCATCAAAGCCAAGTCCTTATTAAGTACACCCAGTGCACACTTTTTATTTTATTATATTTTAGTCCAATTATATAGCGTGATATCAAATATCAATATATTTAAATCGTGATTTTTATTACTATTAGAGATGTTCAAAACCTTTTTTTCAGACCGATACCGCTCGCAAGTACTCAACTTTTGAGTAGTCACTTAGTAGATACCAAGTACCGATACCACTAATACTTTTGAAACATGAAACATCACCCCAAAATGCAATGACAGATAATTTTAAAGAACGCCCCATATATCGTAAAATAGCATCTTTTCTTAAAACTGCATGAAATATTCTATTCTTCTAATTTGTATTTCCTAATTGTATAATGGCCACAAGCGGGCAATCGATACTGGTATTAGCAGCCGTTGCGAGTACTGACAACATGACATCAGGTCGGTTACTGGCATGATATTGATACCTGGTATCGGTACTTGCCCATCTCTGATTTTTATGTACTATAAAATATAAATTATTTTTTTACATTTATTTATTACAACCCAATTGTGGTTGCTAAATATAGTTAGTATAGAACATTATAATAATAAGGTAGCAATCTAACAATGGGTGCTTAAAGTGGAAATGAGTGGAGCTCGATAAAAGGGAGAGTTTTTTTGACTTTTTTTTTTTAAAGAACACTTGTGTAAGTTTGTTGGATCAGGTCAGGGAGGTACACGGGGGAGGTTGCTGGTGAATAGAGGGAAGAGTGCCCGCTGGTGCATTTCCTTCCTGTGGAGCTGGAGGCAGCCATGCAGGCACCACGCGCGTTCAGCTCAGACAAGGGCCATGCAGAGCCTTCCTGTGGTTTCAAGTACCCCGCTGGCCCCTCCTTTCTTATCTCCGCTTCACACACACGCACTTGATTTGCATGTAGTGAAAGTAACTGCACGTCTCCATGTCAGTTTAGAAACAAAGACAGTGGGGCGAGGGGGGGGGGGGGGGGCGCTGTGCGGATTTAACTCCCGCAGCTGTATGCAAATGCGGGCAAACATGTTGAGGATTTACCCGGCATGGAAACTCACAGCATTGTCCTCTTCACAGCAAAGGAGGGGGTGACGTAGTGAGGGAGTGAATGGACGCATAGTTTTTGATTTACTAATCAACACTCGGATCCCAACCCCCTCTTCCCGGCCCCGCCACCTGCCATTGGCTCGTCCATCGCGGCGCCGTCATCCGGCCCGCTGCTCTGCTTGGCTGAACAAATAAAGTCTCATGGCGGTGCGCTTAGTGAGTTTGCCGCACAAACAGCGGCAGACGTCTCGTTGTCGGGGGAGAAGGGCGCACAGAGAGGTCAGGCCCACATGTAGGGTGCTGCGCCCTTTGCGATAGGGAGGGTACTTAAAATGGCCGTCTTACATACTTTAATTGTTTAGGAATTTTGACAAAGATTTCCTCTATTTTCAATAGTGCGTCTCCTCTTTACGGTTAGCGTGAGTTGGAGCCTACCCCAGCTGAGTTAGGAGTTTTTATATAAATATTATAAACATACAATGGGAATATGAGAGGATGGACAAGGATGCAATTAACAGAAAAACTTTTATATTTACTTCCTGATAGGAAAATGGCCACAAAACGGCGCCTTAAGTATCGGTCGGTGACTGGTATCGTCAGCTTTTGCGAAACTCGATGCATTGAAATAAGGCCAGAATCCGCCATACTTGTCATCCCTAGACAAGTGCTATAGAAAATGGAGAGACGCTAAAAAGTCGAAGGGCGTAAAAGTCCGATCAGAACCTTCAAGAAAATGTGCTTGAATTTAACAAAAGACAAAATGTGTCCCTTTTTCTGGCTCTGCACCAAAACATTCTACTCCACTCCGCCGACAAAGAACAACTCGCATACCCTGAAAAAGGCGTGCAGAGACACGTGGCGCCAGACAGCGGTGGCGTGCTGCTCGGCAGGTGCCGGCTCACCTGAAGTGTAAACAGGCCGACTGTTGGCCAGCACCTGCTGCCACACAACAGTTCTTTGACGCCTGCAGTCATTTATGAGCCAACACTTGGCTTGTGCTCGTGGGCTGCGCAAATGCATGAATGAGATAGCGAATTGGGATGGATGCGGAGGGGGCGCAGTCGGATGGTCTGCCTCCCCCCTTTTGTGTTCTGTCGTCTGGGATGCTTCGGGGGCGGCTGTGCGGTTGCCATGGAGTGAGTGTGAAGCGGCACAAAAGGCCTTTATGGGAGCAGGAGGCTGTTTAACTTCGCAATGAGATTTCGCCCAGCATACAAACGCAGCTGAATGATGCTAATCACTGCGCTTGTCATAAAGGCAAGGGATGCAAGAGCCATTATGTGGGCAGGGGGGTACTGGAGTTCACACAACATTTAGTACACGTGCACATCTGCAGCTGTTTCAAATGTTTACAAAGATATAAAAGATGGAAAGCTCATCATAAGCTCATGCTAGCTTGCTAAAGGATTATTCCGACACAGATGGTTGTGGATTCCAAATCCAGAAAGTAAAAACCATGAAACAGTTTGGCTTTAGCCACAGGTGCTTCTACTCAACAGGTGGAGACGAGCTCGTTGAGTAGAAGCACCTGTGGCTGAAGCCAATCTGGTCCAGGGTTTTTACTTTTAGGACCTGGATTCCCCAACCCTGCATATACACATTTTTTTATTCAGCTATCTGGCTATGCATCTTGTTAGCAAAATAATATCACTATCTGATTGACTTCATATAGTTTTATTTTATTTTTTTTATATTTTTATGTCTAATCTACCAAACTAGATGTTGCTAATGCTAGCTGAAGCTGGAGGCAATTTAGGGTTCTGCCGAAACCTTTGGCCCCAGCTGCTTCAGTTGCCCACCCTAGCTAGTTAATGGCCTATATTTTCTTAACAATATCCTACCTGGCTGTTGCTAATGGTAGCTGCGGTTAATCCAGTTAAGCGTTTTGTTAGTCAGGTGCAGTAACTTCCAGCTGACTGTTGCTAAGCAATGCTCATGGAAAAAGTCATCATTAACTTCATATATTTCCTTCAAAAACAGTCATATCTCAAGCTATCTAATCAGCTGGTGCTAAATTTAGCTAGATAATGAAATACTTCAGGAAAAATTCAGTTGGTTAACTTCATATATTTCGGTGTACCGTGTAGGCCCTTATATCTCTTGTTTAGCTATATAACTAGCTGGTGCTACCATGCTACATTTAATGAGCTAGCTAACTAAATGTATCTCAACCACAATAACAATCTTATTACGATACGATACGATACGATACGATATACCTTTATTTTCCCCGTGGGGAACTTTTTCCAACAAAAACAGAGCATTTACTTTTTTAAAGGCTTTTTTTTTTTTGATCACAGTATGTTGTGCAGGTGAATCATGAACTCTAATGCTAACGTGTAATTCCTCTTGTTTGCCCGCAGACATACATCTTCACAGATGGCGAGGATGAAGAGCTCAAAAGGAAAATTGGTGAGACATCCCAACTGGGAATATTTTTTTCTCACCGAAATGTGTATTTGGTTGCTCTTGAGGGAAAAAAGGCACCATTGATGGATGCGGGGGCTGCATGTCATAACTCTTGTTCGTGTATGGCCGCAGGGAGTCACGCCATCAACACCAACTGCTCGGCCGCTCACAGCCGACAGGCCCTTTCCTGCAAGATGGCCGTGGAGTACGACAAGTTCATTGAGTCGGCCAAAAAGTGAGCGCTTGCGACAGAAACACGCACACACGTTCAGTCAGGGTTCTCACCATGTATTTGATGTTCAGGTGGTTCTGCCACGTGGACGACGACAACTACGTGAACGTTCGCGCTCTGCTCAAGCAGCTCTCTCAGTACCAGCACACCCAGGACGTGTACATTGGAAAACCCAGCTTGGACAGGCCCATAGAAGCCACGGAGAGGCTGGGCGACAACAAGATGGTGCGTAGACGGCCATTTTGTGAAATTGTAGTATTATTATCCACCGATATGGAATGATGAGACGTTTCCCGGTCTCATTGTTCTAGAAACCAGTCAACTTCTGGTTCGCTACTGGAGGGGCAGGCTTCTGTGTGAGCCGCGGTCTAGCACTCAAGATGAGCCCGTGGGCCAGGTAAGATCAATCTATTTGACACCGTCAAGAGAATAAATGATCCACGTCTTACCTGCGTGTGACGTCTCTCCAGCGGCGGCCATTTCATGAACACGGCGGAGAAGATCCGTCTGCCCGACGACTGCACCGTGGGCTACATCATCGAGTCTGTGCTGGGCGTCTCTCTCATACGCAGCAACCTGTTCCACTCGCACCTGGAGAACCTGCAACAAGTGTCCAGGTCCGAGATCCACAAACAGGTAAAGACTAAGATGAACAGTAAAAGAAGTTTAATGTTATATTTAGGCATAACGACCACCGCCAATACTGTACGTCTGTACAGTATTCGTAAAAATGCACCGATTCTACTCAAGTACTCTGTCACAAAATAAGTTAGTAGTTGTATTATATCTTGTTCATGATTGTCTCCATTCATCTGTCCCTCAGATCACTCTCAGCTATGGGATGTTTGAAAACAAGAGCAATATCATCAATTTGAAAGGAGCTTTCTCTGTAGAGGAGGATCCATCCAGGTGAGAGACAAAACATTAGGTACACCTGCACCCGATCTGTATGTGACATCCAAGAGCAAACCTTCTCCCTTTTCAAAGACAACACAATCGGACTATTTTTGATACTAGAAAGGGGAGACCTTTGAGAAGTCAGGGTTTATAAAGTGACTGTGCCATTGTTAACCTTTAGAGGGCAAGGGACCGTATTTGATGAATTAGAATATTTTAGTTGAGTAGCTCAAAAAACATGAAACCTAATATATCATACAGATTCATTAATCACATATGAAAATACTTTCAGATGGCTAATTTCTACTTATTTTTGTATATTAGAAGGCATTTTTATCGAGAATGTGATTTTTTTTTTATTAGCTAGAACCAATAATCATTCTTAATCATTATGACATTTCACTCAGTGTATTACATTAACTATCATTTCTTAACAAACAGCATTATAAATCTGTATTTAGATCAGTTTAAAAAAAAAAGACTCCCAGACTATAAAATCTTGAGGCAACATAATGCTGCACAGCTCCCACAAAGTGAGGGTGAGACAGTTGATGTGTCTAAGAAAGCTCATAGATTTATTCTCAAACTATTTTCAACACTTTTACTTAAAAATGTGTAAAAAATAAGAACATGGTAAATGACCTTTGGATACATTTTTGATAAAAACATGAAATTGAATTTTTTTTACATATTTCCGCCCGACAGTAACAAAATGCTATTTTGCTGAGCTCCTAAATCAAACCTTTATCAGGGTACACTTTTTAAATATAAATTTATTGTAGCACATTACATAACATGGTGGTCCAAAGAAAAACACGTCTCTCCAAATTTGAAACTAAATCCCTGTATCTGCATCTTTTTCCAGATACTAACCAAAATTGAAAATCCCTCCTAACTAACCAACCAGCCAACCCAAAATCCCATAGTGGTCATCATTACAGTTGTAAAGGCAACTGCTCATGTATTGGGTGTCACTATCATACTGTACCTACTGTACATTTTGAAGCACTTGTTTGATTCCCACGTAACCCTGACGTCCCGTTGCTCCGTGTCGCAGGTTCAAGTCTGTGCACTGCCTGGTGTACCCCGACACCCCGTGGTGTCCGCCCCAGGTTGCCTTCTAGGACGACCGCTCCTCTCTCATCCTCGTCCTCCGCCCCGCCTCGGTATCTGAAAGGCGGGCGAGGACCAGCGTTTTTCGTCAGTGTCAAGACCGCGTCGCTGCTGGGTTCTTCCAGCGAGCGCTACGCGGCCTTTTTGGTGTACGTGGGCTGCTGTGCGGCCCGCCGCTTACGGGACTACGCCACTTCCAAGTGGATTTCAATGTTGTGTTTTGTTTTTAAGGTTTGCAGGCAATCAGTTGAGCTTTTTTCTATATGGTGCTTGTAAATGTATCTTGCAATTCTCATAGAATGTATTTCATATTTCCACGCTCTTTTCTTTGCCAGCTTTACGCCATCTTTTGTAATTTTTTTACGTTAGCTTTTTAAAAATGGGAACGCTTCCAAGCATTTGGATGACTCCGGACAAACGCTCTCATGTGAAGATTTTGTTGTGCTTTTATGTGAACAGTGTTGACTTTGACCTTATCTGAACTTCATCAGGATGCAGCACTTTGACTTTTTCAACAACAACAAAAAAAGACATCCTGGAATGACATCAGATTTGTGTCAAATCTAACAAAAACCCTGCAAAATCTCTTCTATCCATTTGTTTGTAACTTATAAATACGCTTCTTGCATGCGTTACAATCAGGAGGGAAATAATGAACGGAGGGTTTTTGATTTGGCTTTTTTTTCTTTGAATGATTAGGATTTTGAATTGTTTCAAAATTGCACAGCTGAATTTCAAATGAGCTGATGCTCGCTCTCGGAAAGACGCTCACCTCCCAAGACTCGAAGCAAAGAAAATCATGTGTTCTCTTGCACAAAAAATATGAATGTTAGTAATATCATCTTGCTTGCGGAGTTCTGCGAGGTGACAACGTAACGTGAGCAACATCAGCGTCTCTGCATGGAGTCGACCCATATTGGGTTACGCTGTACATGATCGTGACTACAGTATTGTATACTGCGCCTATGTTAGCGGCCATTTTGTACAGGAATGTTTTCGAATGTAACGTGGTTTACGTCTGCTTTTTTAAAAATTGTGTCGTACTGCTTTTTATTCTCCAGCATCTGGAGGCTTGGAACAGTTCATTCCCAATAATGACGTCTCAGGGATTATGATCTGATCCTACTATTTAACTAACACGGGCCCCGCGTTGGGGGCCTAAAATGTCAAAAAATAAAAGTGCATAACCACTGAGAAGCATCTGCATTTGCTGGCGTTTTCATTTTTCTCCATCAAGATCCATGTGATCACTGTTTTGATGCCTCGTCCATTTTATCCAGAAAAATTTTATGCTTTCTCAGAGTAATACAATTTCCTACTAAATTCAAACTGCAACACAAAGTCCAGAGGAAGTACGGTGATAGGAATTGTTGAAAATACATAATATCAATAAAAAGTAAATTTGGATCCATAAAAATCTAATTCCAGTATATGCATATATTATTTTCAATAACTTAATTTTAAAAAATGGATACATTTTTATAGCATTATAAGTGATTCAGATAATGGATGGATTATCATCTCTTTGAATAACAAAAAATATTTTTAAGAATTTCAGTAAAATACAGTATGTTTTTAGTACATACTTAATATTTAACACAGAGTATGGATTACAATAGATTAAATCTATAAAAACATAGAAAAGAGTATAAAAAATATATATACATTATGACAACTGTACTCAACCACAACCAATGTCTGTTGGAAGCAGGGTGATTTATGAGACTAAAGAATTTATTTTTCAATCTCAAACTGTATCCTGTTCATAAAAGGTGCATTTACAGCACATTTTAGAATAGATTTTGATGATAAACATACAATAAATATTTTTTTAATTGATCTGTTTGTTTTTCGGATAATGAAATTAAATACAGTACTTACAAAAATTGGAGACTGAAACTTTTCATCTCATAGTGATTGACTAATTCTTTTCAACACCTACTTTAAAGTTAATACAGAGTGCAGCCAAACAATTGTGTTAGTGTTGTCAAGATACCTGAATCCTGACTTCAACTAGGCCTATTATTAGTATTAGATACCACAATACTGCCAGATACTGATACTACCGAAACTGCTACTACACACCCGTCGCCCTGGGCGGGCCATAGGAGCCCGTGCCCGCCCACCAAGATGATTGTGCCCCCCCCCAATTTGAGGCATGGATCTCTAAAATGGTTCTCCTTTTTTATTATTATATTTTTCATTAATTGTTTGGCTCTCTTATGTCCGAGTGTCATTAAACGCAACACAGGTGTCGCGGACGGTGGAGGAGGTACTTTACGTTAGTGTTGGCTGGCTGCATGTGTTCATTGCTGCTATACAGTTTTTTCTTTGTTACGCTGGCTTATACGCGACGGATACGTCAATGTTGGTGTGCAAGAGTCATGTACATTGGCAACTAAAGAGCCACTTAAAAAAAGAAACCACGGGAGCCGCATATCGTTTGGGCATCTAAAATGAGGTTGGATTTTGCTATCTTTTCTTTTTTTTAATTTTGTTATCTTTTCTTCTTTTTAATTTTGCTACAGACACCGTTCAAACAGGTGGCCTGTTTGAAGCGATATATCCGCCATATTGGATGTGGCAATTGTATTCGCCATTAAATCGGCAAATAATTAGTTATATTGAGTTAGAATGGGATAATACAATCAAAGGTAATGGTTCCTTATCAACACAATGAGTTGTGGCTTGATGATACATCTCCAAGGAAAAACAGAACGAGGAATCTTTACAAATAGCTTCACTTTGCCTCATCCAATATGGCTGCGGCATCAACATACGACGGCGTTGCCGTTTACTGTATGTGTATGTACTGTAAATGCTGTCTATGATAATACTGTCAGCGTACGCCATTTAATGGATAGATGGACGGCAGTGCTACGTGAATTTAATGCTGTCTGTAGGGTATTCATAATAATAGGGCCCTCCATGCATTTCATGTGACCCTGCCATAAATTCATAAAAAAAAAGGCAAGAGGCGATTCCAATTTTTTATTGTAATTAATCGCATGACTTCACTATTAGTCACGATTAATCACAATTTTACATCTGTTCTAAATGTACAATAAAAAAATTCTAGGTTTTCATACTCTTGTTAACAAAAGTGGGAAAAAATGTTAAACAAATAGAAATAGTTCAAATGAATTTTTGGCGTTTATAGCCGTCAATGGCAGTGAATGAATAAAAAAAGAAAAAGAAAAGATTATTAAAAATTCGGGGCGTCAGGCGATTAAAGTTTTTAATCGTAATTAATCACATGACTTCACTAGTTAACTCTGTTAAACTAATAGAAATAGTTGAAATAAATATTTGACGTTTATAGCCGTCAATGGCAGTGAATGAGTTAAGCCTGGGCTCTGTCGATAGGTCTGTACTACTACCGATACTGAAACAATATGATATCGATAAAAGCAGTGTAATCATAGCATCATAATGGTCAAATTTGGAACTTCAAATAATTTCTACTTTTAAAGTTCACAATAGTGTTGTAATGGGGGCTATTAAATGAAAATGAGTATTAAATAACTAATGGTGTGACATGCATTTGTTGCATGCTGAAGAGCTTTACGTTTTTACGTAAAAAAAAATGAATCAAATAAAACGGTTCTAAAAAGACGTGCCATTTTTAACAATAAACTATTGCTGCCACCTCTCTCAGGCTTTCAAAGAGAGTTTTCCTGCTATGGTGGTTGGCGCCTTAACATATTTCCCATATGAGAGCATTTTGAAGATGAAAACATTTGAACTCAAGCGGGAATGTTAACTCAGGGCTCTGATGTGGGAGGTCTGATCTTGCCCTGCGTCCTCAAAACCGCCTCCTCGTGTGGCGCGCACCCGCGGTCCCCCTTGTTCCACGGCGGCGAGCATGAGAACACGCATCGTTGCAACAGCAAACTTTGGTCTACCGCCGAAGACTAGTAATTATCTTTAAAAGCGGCCTGCTGCGCACATGTGACAGGCGGCTGTGTGGGAAGGATGCCGGGGGATTATTGTACAAATATCCTTCAGTTCATGAACTGGACACTGTAGTCTGGAGGAAACACCGGAGGGGCGGGGGGGAATAGCATTTTTCCATCAATGGAAAAGATCAAACTACATCTAGTTGCACATTTAACACTTGCCAATCTCATAACCCTCAAGGTTAAAAGTCACAAGCGTGTGCCCGATGCTCCCATGAGGGAAGAATTAAACGCTCGCTTCCTCGAAGCCACAAAGTAGCACGAGGACGCTTTCGTCGTGGCATAAAACAACTCACCCGTCAAGCGGCCGGGAGAATTTACAGCTAGCGTGTCAGAAATGATGTCTGCGTTAGACAAGACAAAAAGACTCCCGCGTTATCCACATTCCGCATTCCCTGCAAGGCAAAACGATTATGATTTGTGGTGGGAATGTTTGCGCCGCTCTAATGTTCTTCCATGCCTGAGTTTATTTTTACTGACTCATTCATTTCCTCTTTAGTACAAAGAAAGCTCACATCTACAGTAAAAATTCATGTCTGTGTGACTGCTGGGGATTTAAATGATATAAACAGCATGAAGTAGCATCGTTGTCTCTCAGTTGACTAAGCACAAAACATGCTTTTCACGACAGGTGAGCGATTGTTTTTCTTAGTCCAGAAAGATTTTTACCATTTCCAACATCTTGGGCATGTGGTACAATGCTACAATGCTAAAAGCTCATTCAAAGCCCGAACCATGGAGAGTGTGTTTTATTTAGTGCCATCTAGTGCTGTGCTATTAGCATGCAACGATTTTGAAGCACATACACTACGGTACCTCACAGAGACCACACTTAACAAGCCTACCACCAAACAATTATTTTTGGCATGAGCGAGCCAGCGAGCAGCCCAGCAAGCAAGAGTGGCTGGCAAGAATTCGCTGGAGTGGAGTGAACAAGAGCAGCTACCCAGAACTAGCTAGAGCCGCTAGCAAAAGCTAGTGAGAGCAAAGCAGAGAAGACAAGCGGCGGAACCCGAATTACGGGACTCAGCGACGAGGCCCCAGCTGTGGAAAGTAAGCGGTGGTCGATCGTTGGGTCTGACATGAGCTGTAACTACCACCAGAGGCTAACTACATTTGTGAAGTTCTTCTCCTTCGGGGAGGGCTGGGCGATTTTCCCTAAAAATAAAATCTAAGATTTTTTACCAATCACCCCCCCCCCCCCAGGTTTTATATTATTATTATTTTTTATTTTATTTATTTTTTTTACATAAACCAAGAACTTAAAAAGTTTTGCTTTTATTTGATCGGTAAGTAACCATATTTCTTTCTTTCCAAACCTCTACCTTGAATCAAATACTTCTGAAAATGTAAATATTTGTGTTGATAAAGAAGAAAATTAGATATTTTTTGGTCAACTTTGTTTTAAAAGCTAAACAGTGCTACTTGTGTCCCTCAATATGACACAAATAAACATCACATTTTGGCTTTAATGTAGGAACCGAGGTCTAAGCTTGTCATCGCCTCCAACTGTCTGCTGATTTTACAAGTACAACCACAAGTACTGTTATGTAAATTGAGTAGGCGTGGGAATCTTTAAATGTCTCACGATTCGATTGGATTATACGATTTTTTAATCAAAATGATTTGATTGACAGTGATTTTCAGTCTGACTCGCTAATGCTAATTAGTGCTCTACTCGCGGCACTTTTATCACGCAAAAGAATGGCTCCACGCTGCAAAAAAATACTTTTATTGGAATAACTTGACTTTTTCCTTCTACTCTCTAATGTGGCTACAACTTAACAGTGTATCAGACCGCGTGGAACCACACTGCCCCTAAGTGGCCAAATCCGGTACAACATGAACAGCGCTCCCAATAAAGGCGCACACAAACAAAGGGAAGACAGTATGAAATAATTTAAATAAAATCCATTTTGGGACATTTAAAATAGATTCTGAATCGTACTAAATGAGAATCGATTTTTTGGCACACCCCTAAAATTTGATCGGCCAGTCCCCGGAGTAAGAATGTCTTGGCATGCTGTACATCAGCTATTTTATTGTGATTAGTCCGCTTCACCAAGTTCACCCCCTTCTATAGATCTCCTTTCACTTTTCAATTTGTTTTGTCACTGAAAATAGGCTGTTATAAGCATTACCAGCCCACTTTTCATAAGGATTTTATGTCGCAGACGACGCAGAGGCTGATAAGCGTCAAGCGCACGGCGAGTGAAAGTAAGCTTGTCTTTCATACCGGTAAGTGCTTGCAAGGCGAGTCCGTCTTGACGAGATAGTGTACATGTTGCGACCACGCAGCGCCATCAATGTGCACATTTGTTCTAGTCACACAAGCTTGTAAATGTCTATAAGCAATCAGGATAAAATATCTCGTTTACAACAGGCTAAAGATTTCCTCGCTCCGGCGATTGACCAATATTGGAGCCGTTCAGAGCAAAAATATCGCTAGCATTTGAGTTGCCAGTCACGGCAAAATAACCACTGCCTAAACAAATGGCGTGGGGCAGCTTGAGCAATATTGTATACTTGCGGCTAGGTAGCAGTAGCACATACATGGCTTCTCCCTTTTCCAGCAAGTGGTGAATTTGAGTCTTATTAGCGTGGTGCAACGTGGTGATCGCTCTTATTGTGCACCTTTCTTGTCATACGCGCGTCCTTGTGCAAATGACTCCTGCACGGTACCATAGTAAACTAAAATATATTTTTTTTAGCGGGAGCTTGTTTGCTGTTGTTGAGTTCCTCCCATATGGAGTGTGTGAGGACACGACTGGCAGAGCTAAAGCTACGGAAGTCCAAGGCGCAAAAAAAGGGGGAAAAAAATTCGATGTTCTAATTTTTTTAATCGTCCACAACAAAACACTCAAATTAATTTAAAAAAAAATCAATTTATCGCCCATCCCTACCTTCGGGTATCCATAACAGAAAGATAGCAGTGTATGTAAGGTGTGGCGCGACTTATGTAATGTAATTAGCAATGACTACACCTACAATTACATATTTCTTAAAAATGTACATATTATAGATCCCATAAGGAGCTGCTAATCAAGAAGGAGAATGCTATTCTTCACGTGACATGCCTTCAGTTTATTTTGAAAGTCCAACACTTGATTGTTATCTTAAAAGCTCCAAATATGGAAAGACAACTGAACGCGAGTGTTATCACTTTGCACCTCGTTGATGGCAACGCAATCACGTAGGCGTGCTTCCTCGCACCTCCCATTCAGCAACCGCAAGGTACCTGTGAAGTTTGTCAGCTTTTTAACGGCACATTTACAACCGAATCAAAGAGCAAAAACTGTGGAGGTCATTTGGAGGGAGGGAGGTCGAACTTGTCAACAATGAGGGACATTCCTGCTATCGCAGGGGATTACGCCCATGGCGGTCGCTCGCTCCTCGTCTTTATGGCTTCCCTCCATGGCGTCCAAATGAGCGGCCGCATTGTCCGCCCGATCAGGCCGGGTGTCGGCCCTCGGCAGACATCGCACAGCAACTGGCAGAGGCCTTGATCCCTCTCGACAGGCAGCTCCACACACACACACAAGAGAGCATAATCCCCCGATCACGTGTCACCCCTGGAACTTGAACTTTGGAGAGGACACGCTCCAGCAGCAGCTTGGAGAGTGCTTGAAGCAAGAGTCGTTCTTCACGTTCAAATCAACTCCTGCTGGAAAGTTGTATGATGCACATTTTTTTTCATTTGGCCCATATCTGAATCCTCTTTTGAGATGGATGAGATACACTGTAGGCCATTTTTACTACTGCCTTATGTTCTTGTTGTAATGCCAATTGTGTGGGCTCGGACAATGCAAGTCAACTGGTGTGAAGCATCCGAGTGAACTGGAGATTCTCACTTTCTCTTTCTGGGGTAAGTGGACAGCGCCATAAATCCTTCATCGGACGATTGTGCTGTCTGACTGGTGTGGCTGACGGGTATAAAGGAGGAGCTGGGCTGTGAATAACGTGACACTCCCCAACCCCCTTTCCCAAAAAGTCATCCAGGACACAGCTGCTTCCTTGAGAACACACACCACACACTGCTACACTGAAGAAACAAAGCAGCAGGACTTAAATGTTACAATTACATTGACCTAATTGATTTTAGCCCGTCTATCACTTCCAACAAACATTAGTTGGGTTTACATCCACCTATTTTTATTCGAATTTTCAAGAATTACGAAAAAGAAACTGAATGGAAACGCCAGAAATTCGAAAAAAGGCCCAAAATTCGCGAAAAAGTTCATACGCCTGGAGGGGGGGATTGTTTAAGTGTATCGAAAAAAGGAAAATGTGCATTTTGGCGATGGAAACAGGTTTTGCGAATAAGCGACTACAAGACCGGATACGTTGCACAATTTGATCGATACTACGTCACACGCAGGTTTGTAGTCACAATAAATGGCGGATGATAAAGTAAGATATGTTTGGGGAGACGAAGAAACACGATTCTTTTTATAATCAATTAAAGAAAAAAAACATGAATGGAATTTCAGATGGCTTTATTAACTCTTTGACTGCCAGACGTTTTCAAAAACGGGTTGTCGCCAGTGCCAGCCGATTTAAGCATTTTGAGTGATCTTTCAAGGTCCACAGAAAATGTTGTGTTTGGACTATGGAAACACACATACTACCAAATGAAAGATTGGACTCTCAGCTTTCATCAGAAAAAAAAAGTTTGTTTCTACCTTATTCCGTTCTTCAGTAATCAACAATAGAAAATGGTTACTTTCACCGAAATTCTCTCTTTTGAAACAAAAAACGGAGAAAAAGAGCTTTTTGTGAAACGATGTTATTTCATGCACTCTAGTGAATTGTACACTTCTTTTTGTCCATGAATGATGCCACAAACACCTAAATAGTGCTTTACTTCTGTAAAACGCTTTCACCAACAATGAAAAAGTGTTTTTTGATTGCAAAATACGTTTATTTCCATTCAACAGTGTAACAATTTGACAAAACAATTTCGCAAACTATTTACAAATGTGTGCAACTGTGGTACTACTTACAATTATGTGGATGTTTCAAATACAGTTTTTCTTTTTGTAACGCTCTCCTGCGTACAAAGAGACGCCAGGACTCGCACACAGTTTACTTTCACTTTCACATTGGTCCGTTTTGCGTGCAAACGTTACACTTTCTTGACGGGCTTTTTTTCCGGGGAATAAAAAGCAAGTAGCAGACTGTACACACTTCCTCCGATGAATATGCATTGGACTCGGGGCACTCTCCGTCGTCCGATCGAACGTCCGCCTGTGCGTGCTCGGTTGCGCTCCGCGTTACGACACCGTCATAGCCGCCGCGTCAGCGGTTCCAATTTCGCCGTCAAGCTCGGATTCACCTTCATCATCATCGTCATCAATGTACTATTTTAGCGTTGGTCGATGCCTTTTGTCTTGTAAGTGTAGAGCTGCTTGCAAACGCTCGCCATTGCCCGTTCCCTCCTCCATCTAGCTCCATCTAACGTCTTCTACTGCCGCGTCAATGCTTTCCAACCACGGAGTCACCATCATCTTCATCATCGATGATGATTATCGTCATCAACAATGTGCTTTTTTAGCGATGCTTTTGGTCTTTGAAAAAAACGGCTCTGGCGTTAGCTCCTCGCGACCGGCCGCCATTTTTCCTTTGTTTTCCATTCTGATCTCCTGCTCAACGCTCTAGCTCCGCCTCTACTGACGCCCACCCGATCTTGTCAAAAGAGAGTCATCGCTGCCCTCTAGGGGCCAAAAATAGTCATTAGGCTCAAAAAACCTGCTTAAAACTTTCAGGAGAGCTCCGCAAGCCTTCACAGCACCCGTTTCAAAAAAAAATTAAAAAAAATGGGAGGACGTCTTTTAACGTCTTTGGCGCTCCTCCGTAGGTTTTTGCAGAACGTCATTTAACGTCTTTGGCAGTAAAAGAGTTAACATCAGCTCTCAACGTAACGACACACTTCACTTACATGCGGGAGGGAAGCCAACAAGACAAACTACTTCCGTTCAGTCCGTCAAAACCAACATTCCCACCTGGAACATTATCCCAAAGTTCCGTCACTACAACGTCATCTCGCGGCGCATATTCGCAAAAGAAGAGCGGATGGAAACGGGCATAAGTCGCATTTTCACAAAATATGCATAAAAATTTCAAAACATTTGGATGGAATAATTCTATAATTGGACGTCTACTTGCTTGCTTGACGAAAAAGCAATTGCCAGATTGATAATTGTGATTTCTCCACAATATCAATCTGGGACTGCTCCACCGTATTTTGCTCGGGAAAGGCGCGGCATTCTGTACAATACTTCCAGCTGATTGGACGATGCGGCACGTTTGTTTTGACCAATCACAGCCACCGATGAAAACGTCGTCTTCGTTCATGTCGAAAGGGGGGGAGCACAAAGCGCCTCTCGCTGTTCAACATTGAACGAGGAAACGGTGAGTAATTCTACTTGAACAGAATTAATTGTAGCATCCATTCGTCTATGCTAGGTTTGTTTGTTTGCTCCGGCGTCGGCGCTGGCTTCCTGGTTTTCTCACAGCTGCTCTGTGATTGGTCCAAACCAACAGTGGTTTGGATCGGTGGAAATCAACAGGCTCGGTACAAGATGTATTCTCCGGAGTTTGTGAACTCACAAATACCGCGAGAATTCTGCTTGCAGAGGTTAGAAAGATGGTACTGTAGTAAAAACAAAATGGTAGTTTGTGAGTGCATATTAACAACAACAAAAACACAGACTAAGGAAGAAAGTTCAAGAAACCGTTATTTTTGGTGGATAAAATATACTTTTTGTTGCCGCCTCAAACAAGTCAAGTAGGGCACTAAGGGCAGTGACACACCAGGTCAGTAGATGGCGCTGCGGTGGTTACAAATCAAATAAATTAGTAGGATTATGCACAATACAAACAACAACACAAGGTCAAATGAATAAGTCATTAAATGGTGTTGCAGTTTATACATTTGTGGATAGAGGATGATATATATATATATATTTTTTTTTTTGTCGTTACAGTCAACTCACATAGGGGCTTTTCCACCGCTGGAACTTTTGGAGAACTTTCCAATATACCTTGGTAAAATTCCGTTGACGCATTTTTCCACCACCAACAATTTCCGGGGTAATTAAATTCCCCAGGGGGCATCGGAGTACTATTTTAGCAGCGGGGTCTTGCTGAGCCAGGCTGGCACTGACCAAGGCTGATTGGTTGGTCACATTTGTGTGTGCGTTGTTTTTACAGCGGCTGGGCTCATCAAATTCATTTGAATAAATTACAAAGAACTCTAAGACGCTGTGGAAACACAATAACAAATTCCCTGCGGCACTTTTACAACCAAGAACTCCCTTTATTCAAAGATCCTGGGCTTGTTGGTGTAAAAGCAGCTATAGACCTTTTTCACAAAACCTGGAAGTTAAGTGATCGTTGTGCGCATCAATTTCCGGTGTCGTTCACAGTGACTGGAACAATTAGATTAAGAGATTTTTTTATATTTTCAGAGGTTGAACGGGACATACGACTCTAATTTAGGCCTACATTTATCTCTTAAAATAGCAATATGATCGGTTTGTTTACGATTGGTCGTAGTTTTCTGAATTTCTGAAATTCCCCCCACCGTCTCTATTAAGGTACGAAGGTAACCGCTAACTCTGTTGGCCTAATTCATAGTAAGGATTTAGTGGATCGTATTGAAGTATTAGTCTGTTCTCAATGATGATGATGGCAACGTGTGACGTGTGTTTGTGTTTTTGTACGTGTGTCATAATCCCAGTGTGTACTGACCAAGTTTCCGGTGAGGGCTCGTTTACTTGCAACAGCATCGATCAAAAACACAGATTCCCTCGTTGGAGGCGGCGTAAAGTTAATCCAAGGGAAAAGGCTTGGAACAGTGAAGAGGGATCTTAAAAATTATAAACTTTTACGTGTCCAATAAATCAAATGATGAGATTTCCGTGAACAGGGTTCCTTGCAAGGACATTTATTCAGGAGGCCTCCAGCCACATCATTGAATAGAACCAGAATCAGTTTCATTTAAGAGTGCCCCTCCTCCTTTGAGAGAGAGCTCTTTATTACAATCGAGTTTGAAAGCAAAACGCCTTTTTCTCCTCCCCTCATGAATAAGTAAAACAGATTGGTTCTCACACAATATGTTACATAACAGAAGAAAAACAGAGAACAAAACAGAATTTTCAGTACACAGTTCACACCTGTTTTCATCTTTTAGACAAAATCTACTCTCAGTGTACTTTTCGTACTTTTTCCCAAAACAAAATCTCACAAACAAATTGAACTTGACAGCTCCTAATGTAGTATAGTGGTGGGAACTGTGTGTGTGCTTTCTCTCTCACGAACAGAATATGTTTTCACGCAGGACACTGAGAAGGAATTTTAGACAAAACAAGGTACCAGCTAGGTTAAGGTCAAGTTATACTGAGTTCAACACTATTTCACTTGCTCTACACATCTATAACTAAATTCAACATAGTTAAAATATGAAATAAAGAATTAAAAATGTTAATAATGTTAACAACAGCCTCGGGTTTCGGGCATCTGACACTTTACACGAAATCCTCGGAGGTGAATGCCTTCTGCAGATGTGTGCTGCTTTTTCCTGATAATAAAATGTGGTCCTTTCTCCCGCCGAATCGCTCAAATCTATTTTTCTTTTAGTTCCGTGTCGCAGGGAAACGAATGAAATGAGGCTGCTTTAGCTCATTGAAACCCAAAAATGTATAAATAAGTTTTTTTTTTATACTTTGTCCTGTACTCCCAAAAACGTATTTATACTTTTAAAAAAATTGTTTTTATATGCTAGAGCATACAAAAGGCCTTGATACAGATTTTGACATGAATAGGTGGTTTAAAGCAATGTTAGTTATTACAAAAACTGCCAGCAGGTGGCAGCAGAGTATAAGAGATCAGCCTGGGCCACGTTGCAACAAGCTTTTTTTGCCAGTGTTTTCAACAGATTTGTAAATAATGATGAAACTTAGCTATATTCTAATGCTAATTGCTGCAAAACGTTAACAGATACAAATACACTTTTTTTTCTGATGAAAGAAGAGACTCTAATCTTTATTTTGGTAGGTTCCATGTTTTTATAGCAATAGAACACAATATTCTGTAGGCCTTGCAAAATCTGTCAAAATCCAGTAAAACAGCCAGGAGCGAAGGGGGTTGCTTCAGTGAAAATGACTGGGAGTCAATGAGTTAATAAAGTTTAAAACACAGGAAGAGGATCCCAGTAAGATACAGCGGCTTTTATTTTTCGTCTGTTAGCTTCCGCTTCGTCTGTTAGCTTCCGAGTTTTGTGAAAAAGGTCTATCGGAGACCGATGGGTCAGTGACCACCAGATCATGAACTTTATATTGTGCATTACACCACCTACTGGACTAGAGCGGAACGGCCTTGCATTGCTTGTCATGACAATAGATTCCTTTAGTACGCTTGTGCACAAAAATAAATAAATAAAACAGCAATACTTTGAGAAACCATTACATTTAAATTGGCAAATCCAGCATTTTTTTTTTTTTTAAACATTTCACCGCTACAGTCTGCTCGCATTGGGGTTTTGTGGGGTAGTGAGCAGATGGAGCTGATGGACCAAATTATCGCCCGATTTAATCAGCTAATAATTTTTTTTCTTATTAATCAGAGAAATTTGTTTCCCCCCCCACCTGATTTTTTTTTACACATTAAAACACTCTCTTTTTTTGCCTGTACTCCGTACTGTATCATTAGCATGTAAGTACTTTAGTAAAAATTAATCGGCCGATTAATTGCATATCATAATTTCATTCTGCCATATCTCAAGATAGGCCTAAAAAATAATCTTCCGGGCCAGTAGTCATGAATCAAATTTGAGTTGCTTATCAAAGACGACTCATCTTTAACTTTTCTCTGTTACAGTCCACTGGTACTTGGGACCGATGCTGGACTGGAGTGTCATGACTTGCCCAATAAAACAAGTTTCATACTGTCAGACTTTTATTCCACTTTGAATGGTGACGCTGCACTATGCAAAAGGGGGTCATGACCAGAGAGCTCAATTAGGATGAAACGGGGGTGATTTGACGCTCCAGAGGCAGTAGGACGGCGGCCATGTTGAATAGAAATAGACGCTGCCTTGTGTGTCTCAATGCTTTTCATGATGCAGCTGTCCAGTGTGGCGTCAGTCACAAGGAGCTCTGTGCTCCAAGCAGCTGGCAGAGAGCCCCAACAGACCAAGGAAGTGTCCGTGGGGGTGGGATGGGGGGTGGCAGTGGAGTGCTGGTGTCTACAACGCCCCCCACCCCTTCAAGCCATTCAGCGCCTCGCCTCAAAGCGATTAGTGACGCATTCCTCCAGTCAGGCAACAAGCAAAGTAATTTAATTTCTTCGATGGAGAGACCGTGTGAAATTTCATTTGCATCCCGACTCTCTGATAATAACCTCCCTCCCACCGTTTCACCCCCCACCGGCCCCCCTCCTCTTCCACCGCCATGCTTTGTTTGTTTACAGCCTTGTTGGGCACAACCAGAACAAGCAACAGCAGGGGAGATGATGTCATCGCTACTTCATGGCTTTCTTTCTCTTGGAGAGAAAACCATAAAAATGATTAGGCTTAAAAGGGGCGTGGAGAACAAATGAAAGCAAACATATTGTATGAGAAATTTGAAGTAAGTCAGTGTTAAGCTTTGGGTGAACAACAGTGCCTTCATTTGGTATTTTTTAGTTTTGTTTTTTTTTCATGCCAAATTGTATTTACGTAATTGGGGAGGCCTTTAAAAGTTTAAGTCACAGCAGTACCCTGATCAATCGGGTATAATTTGATGTGCTATGAATGTAAAGTACATAAAAATTTACTTGTGTGAGAAATTTTAAGTCAATTGGACAGAGAGGTTTGGCCTTGAACAAAATTCAATGTAATCATTTTTGTCAAATTGGACTTACTTTGTGAGGCGTAAAAAGGCGTGTTTGTGGCTTAACAGCACCCTCATCTGGCCAAATGGGCCTTACGCACGGCAGCTCATGACGTATCACGGAGGAATATACGGTTATATACTAGGGGTGGGAATCTTTTTCTTTTATCGCACAGTTCCTTAGACATCAATATTAGATTTGGCAGAGGCATTTTGTGCTGAATTACAGTTATAATTCTTTAATACAAACTATACAAGCTTCCTCCTGTAAACATCAGCAAGCAGATAATATATACATGTAGGCAAGTCGTAAAATGTCTGAAGTCTTCTTGTTTATGTTTAACAAATTTAAAACATCATAAATTATGCTGTTTCTACTAAGTACTGTCTCAAATGTTCTCCAATTTCAGTGATTCTAAGCACCGATCTGTATATATTACTGGATAGCCGATAGGCCAAGACTTTTGAAGCCGCGAGGCCGCCATATTACCACTCCCAAGAAACATTTCTGAACTGCGATTCTATACATTTACAGTATCAAGATTGGAGAACATTTGAGACAGTACTTAGTAGAAACATCATGACTTATGAATGTTTTAAATTTGTTAAACATAAGTAAGAGGACTTTTACAACCTGCCTTAAATACAAAGCAGCACAAGCCGTCCACTTGTTATACATAGTGATATGATTCTATAGTTAGTACTTTATACTTGTCATTTTTTTATTGGTTGTCTCTTATGTTTTCATAAGCTCAATTTTGTTGCATCCGCGCCATAGAATGTGACAATTAAGGCTTTCTATTCTATTTTGTGATTGTTTTTGTGCTCTATTTGACCTGCATGTACTGTGAAACAGCAAATAGACGACATGTAGCTCATCAGATATGGTGCTTTGATCGCTTCGCTAACATTTGGATAACTTGGAAAACTAAATAAAGCAGTGCGTTACTTACGGTAGCTTGATATTATTTCAGCGACTGTGAGTATATTTTAAAGAGTTTGATATCTCTGTGTGTTAGAATAGCAATCGGAAGTTAGCATGCCTCAGGCTGCAGGTCCGGCCAATCCCCTTTATTCCTATGCCCCATGAGCCTTTGCGTGGATTATGCCAAATTACAAATAACATTTACAACAGTGTAGCTGCTCGGGGGCTTTTCCGGTCTTTGTTGTAAATTTCACATTTATGTTGGCCGTTGATTTATCTGAAACCAGAGTACAGTACTCACACATACACTTTCCAAAAGAAGCCTGTCGATACAAAGCAGCGGTGTTCTGCTGCTACCTAGTGTCTAACAATGAATGAAAACACCAAGGAGAACAACAGTTTAAAAGTTGGTTTAATTATTTTTTCTTTTTTTTTAACACGGCAAACTCAATAGAACCACACAGTTCTTGTCTATTTTCTCCCATGTACATGTTGAAGATTTTATATAAAACAATTTGAGAGGATGAACCTGATTAAAAATGAAAATAGCTACCATATTCACATGAATGAAGCAGCACTACGCGTTGGCTTCACATTCTAAAAATAAAAAAGAAATCAAAGAGAAAATGTAAAAGTAAGCAATTTTTAAAAGCATTGTATGTTTTTCCTTTTACAATAAATGTTCATCATCCAACAAGGACACTCAAAGCGTTAAGAACATGACAGCCAAAGGAAAACAGTGTACATAGCATAAAACATGATGGGTGGGAAGAAAAAAAAAAAAAATCAAGCTCATTTAAGACATTTAAAAAGTTTGATTGGCACCCGCCTGGAAGTTCTCCTGCAAACAAAAAACGCTGAACAATGGGCGTAAACTCATCACCTGTATCTAATTGTTAGAAATGCTAAAACACATTTGAGAGACGCTGCATTGCCAACGCAAAAATGTTGGAAGGTGTACAAAAAAAAAAGAAGAAAAAAAAAGCATATTTTATTTCACATCAACTGTTAACGGCTGCATTGTGATGATAGCTGCCTTAGCTGTTGCCGGGCAGATTTGGAGAAGTCACAGTGGTGTTTTGTGTGACAGCTGAGAATCCAAAGTCCGGAGTGAAAAGTTTACCAGTAGTACGTTAACGTCTCAAGTATTTAATAATTTTCTCCCTTCTTTGACTGGCAGCAGCTTTTCCAGACGCCGTTTTGCCAGATCATGGAATCCTCCAAATTCACAGCTTGGCAGCTCACGAGTGCCGTAGGACTATTTCCAACAATATCAAATGCGCTGCTGTAAGCTCGCAAGACATGCAGTTGTGCATGACAACTGGTCCCAAACGCCAGTTAAGACAAAAGTAGCAAAGACACTATAGATAATGTAGTCTGTCAACATCGCCTGGGGTCAAGTATGAAACTGAGGCAGTGCTTAGTCTAAGGTGTTCACTTCAGGTAGGAAGAAGAAAAGAAAAGAAAAAAACCTTCTTCTGTTAGGTTTCCACAGTTTCAATGTGGGATTGTTTACACATGTCCAGTCTTCATCACGTCCAGTAAAATGATTCCTTATTTTGCAAGAACTTGGAATAACAGGTGAGCGCTAAGTGAGAGACTGAGTGATCCCAAAATCTTCCTGCAGGAAGCAACTAAAGGAAAGGAACAAAAAAAAGGTGGAATGACTTTAAAGATGCGGTGGCCATTTGGTTTCGCTTCTGGCTAATTCGACGCAGGGGTGTTGGGCTCTGGTGGCCTGTTGGCAAGGTACTTCGCCCGCATGCTGGAGGTGTACTGTTCAGGAGAAGCAGATAGAAAAACATCACCAATCGAACAGAACAGTAATCTGAAAGATGTTCCCAAGTATCACAGCTCTTTAAAATGAGTAGAAGTTATTCGATCGTGGGGTTAGGGTGGGGACACGGAGGTTGCACATGCACCGCCCATCATGGCTGCAAACTGCTCACTTTTCAAGCTAAACACCCGGGAGTGCAGTCGGCCAGTGATTCCCAACCAAGGTGACAGATCGTCAGGAAATGATCCAATTTCAAATCATGTTATTTCTTCATTTAAACAAGTTCATTCATTTACACCACTACGTTACAATAAACTTGTGTTACCATTCCTACCAAAAAAAAAGGCGTTATGGATTTCTGCTAGTAGATTAGACACAGATTTCACATGGTTTAAATTGATTTGGGAGTAAAGTGAGAGGAGATTGTCATTATTTCAGCATTCACTTTTTGGTGACATTTTAGTTGGGTGGAGTTTTTATATGTACAGAAAATGGAGGCCTGGCTCAATAAAGGTTGGGAAACACTGCAGGAAGTTACAGATCCAAACACAGAAGCGGCACAATTTAGGAAAAGGAAGTGCGTACAGTACATTCATTTTAAGGAGACATAATATGGCTTGCTTGCATCTCTGGTCTCGGTATGGTCCATCAATTGTGATATTAAACAAACGCGTTCATCTTGTTTTAAACACAGGAAAAAAAAAATCACAGTATGTCTCCTTTAACTCATTCACTGCCATTGACGGCTATAGACGTCAAATATTTATTTGAACTATTTCTATTAGTTTAACATTTTTTTCCATTCTTGTTAACAAGAGTGTGAAACCTAGATTTTTTTTATTGTTCATTTAGAACAGATATAACATTTGTGATTAATCGTGAGTTAACTAGTGAAGTCATGCGATTAATTTCAATTTAAAAAAATGTATCGCTTCTTGCCCCTAATTTTTAATAATATTTTTTAATGACTTTATGGCAGTGAATAAGTTAATAAAGCCATCTAAAATGTCATTCATGTTTTTTTCTTCAATGAATTATAAAAAGAATCGTGTTAATTACAATAAAAAAAATTAATCACCTGACATTCCTAATTTTTAAAAAATCTCTTCTTTTCTTTAATCACGTCAGGTGATTACATTTTTTAAAATTGTAATTAATCGTATGACTTCGTTAACTCACGATTAATCATAAATTTTATATCTGTTCTAAAGGTACAATAAAAATTTGAATAGGTTTTCATACTCTTGTTAACAAAAGTGGAAAAAATGTTAAACTAATTGAAATAGTAAAAATGAATTTTTGACGTTAATAGCCGTTTATGGCAGTGAATGAGTTAAAGATTATATTTTCATGTAAATCTTGGTACAGGATGTGTCATTCCTGAACAATTAGGATGCAAACATTCTTTAACGCCTAAATTCAGAGATACCCCAATTTACCTAAAGATGCATCTCAATCTCAAGACTTTTTTTTTTTGTCGCTCAATTCAAAAAGGGAAATTCAGATGCATGTAGATTCAGTTCATTTAGATTTTTAGCTATAAAATGGGCTTCACTATATAAATTGAACAACTGAGGTGAATTCACTTTTCACGGATGGTCTAAGATAGAGATGCACCCGATATACATAAGGAGTAAAAAAAAAAAAAAACAGGAAAAAAAACAAACAAACATATTTCAAGTCAGGTTTTAACTAGTGTTTTTTGGCCTCCAATACCGATTCCGATATCCAGTTTTGCAGTATCGGCCGATGCCGATACCTAGTTGTTTTTTTTTGCCAACATGTAAAAGCTGCCCCATGGTTCAGAGCATTCAGTGAAGACACAAGATGCTGCATCCAAAGTTGTATATTAGTGTTGGAAATAATGGTATCGGGTACTGTTTTGATGCAGTATCAGCGCCTCTCCCAAAACCGATATCGGTACAACACTAGTTTTAACGGTTCAGAAGAAATTAAGAGTGCGGTCATCTCCTACTGCATAACCTCAGTATGGATTCTATTGACTCCATTTTGTGACTTTCCTTCTCTGCCGAAATTTTGAAGTAACTTTATTGACGACATCTAGAATGTGGATAAAGAGATAATCCACAGAGACATTCCTCACATTGGGGAGGGAAAACATGCAGCCTGGGGGTCAGGGGCCACAGGCAACAAACATCAGGTGGGACACTGGAGTGGAGTTGGGTTCGGGGGTCAGGGCAGGGTTGTCCATGTGGGGTAGGGTTGGGGGTTGGCATATTGTGTACCTGTTCGCATAGCAGACGAGGTTACCAAAACGATCTGGAGCTGTCCGAAGGCTTTAGCTGCCAGCTGTGGCCACTGTTAGTGTGGGCGGGAGTCAAATACAACTGGACGGATTGACGAGGGTGGTGGGAGAAAAGATGACAAGAGTGTAGAGAAAAAATGTGAAGCGGTGTCCAGACCAGACACAGAGACATCGAGGGGAGGGGAGTGAGGACTTTTAGAGGTTTTAGATTGGATGTGCTGTTAGAAGGCGGATCACCTCACAGCTGCTTGAAATAATTCAGAATGACTGACGCTTCTTTTAGGTTGAGGTACTAAAAAGCCACATAAAGACCAAACAATATTGCTTAGGTCAGTATTTCTCCTACAAATATGTAAAAGGTAGCAAAATAAAAGACCTATCTGCCTTGAACCGGAGCACTTAGTGGAAACGTGGCTAAAGGTGCATCGGTATCAAGAGTCTATTTGCCGGTTCGAACTCACCGTGGGTGGAGGAGACTCTCGTCCGATCAAGGGTGTATTTTCAGCACGGGAGTTGGGGAAGTTGGCGTTCTGAGCCCTGTGGGAGGAAAAGTCAAAAGTGAGGAAGGATGCACTGTTGTGTAATCTACAGCCAAAGATTCATTTTCAGCATTTTTACGCAGAGATTAGTGTTAAGATCCCGCCCACTGACCCCGTCACTCAGAGTATTGGCTTTCACAGCAACAGCTGCATGTATTATTTTCACTCATGTGCATTTGCTTTGAACAAGGGATATTCAAACGACCAAAATGAGAAACGTTCGCAATCAAAACAACTAAATGCTGGAGGGACCCACAATTTTTCCACAACGCTCGCCGGGGGCCACATAGGACCATGGGCGGCTCAAATGCTTAACAGTAAAACAACATGAAATGCAAGAACTTATTTTGTGCATTAAAAATATAAACTCACTTAAACATTGATGATTGAGGTACTGTTTGTCCAGCATATCATTCCAAATCGGTCTACTCACATGTACAAGACGCTGTGTCAGTGCAACTAGACATGTCTGCCATCTAGTGGCGAATGGTGACATTACAACTTCAACTACCATTTTCTTAACCGCTTTTCCTCACAAGGGTCGCGGGGGGAGCTGGAGCCTATCCCAGCTAGCTTCAGGCAGTAGTAATATAGTGTATATATATATGTGTGTGTGTGTGTGTGAGTGCAAAATGTTAAATATATATATAACATTTTGCACACATAGAAAGATGGTGTCCCAGGCGGTAAGTGAACCCTCGCCAACCTGCATCGTAGGCAAGTGACGGTACCACTCCGCCACCTGGTGCCCCTTATCTATATTTTGGTTTGTTTCCCTATTACGTGTGTGTATGTGTTAATTGTTAAGTAAATTTTTTAAATCTATTTTGATTTCTTGGCATACAAGAAAAAAAAATTGACACCCATGCTTTCAACCCAAAGCACCACATACATGTATTCTGTCACAGGCGCGTTGCTGACGGTATGCGCGGCGGCGGGGATGGACGTCTCGCTGCCGTAGCTGCTGCCACAGCTGTACAGGCTGGGCATGTGAACGCGGTACAGGTTGTCTTGGTTCTGCCTCCCGCCCCGGCCCAGTGAGTCGCACTCGCTGTCCTCGTAGGCCCTGCCAAGACACGCCACCGACAATGTGAGTCACCACCAGAGGGAGCCGCTGCCCCATTTAAAAAAAATGACAAAGGAAACCAGAGAGGTGCCACGTGCTCACATTTGTTGTGTTTGGTGTTAAAAGTTTAACAGCATATGATTTGCACTTACTAGATTACAACACAAACAATTAGAATGTACAAGTGGGAGAAGCACAAGACTGTATTGAAGACAAAAAACTAAAGCTTAATTAAAAAGCTCCAATATAGAAGACCAATTTTCTACTACCTTAACAGGGACTACTGGGGAGAACAGGCTGCCTGTGCTCAAACAGGAAGCTCCAGCTGCGATCACACAGATGGACCCTCCATTGCTCGGAAGGGGTCTGTTAATTACATGGCCGACAGCTGTGCTTGTGAGAACGCTTTCCGGTGAAACGCGACTGCTAGGACAGAGACGTCAGAGTCTTTCCACCTTCCTGCTGTGGAAGATGACATCAACTCTGGCAGTGGCGGCGACAGATTTAGGCAGAGTCTTCACAATTTCAGAGTAGGGGGGAGTCGACTTCTTGAGGATGCAGCTGGCATATATTGGATGCTTGAAGGGTAAATTGTACACAAAAATATTCATGGTTCTCTTCGTTTATGTATCTGAGTGCTTCCCTGTGGCCACGCCAAACCAAGACCTTGGAATAAATGTTGTGAAGCCATGTTTAATTGATGGGCCCGTCCTCATAAATCATCCCTAAGTGTACACAGGAGCGTGCAGCCATAAAACCTCCGCTCAAAAGCTTTTATGTTATTTTGACAAACGCCGTTTTAGAGGTGTTGTTGGGAGGAGTTTTACCGCGTCTTGCGCCAGGTGTGAGGCAGGCTGCAAAGGATGGAGCTGAACATGAGCGCCGTCACGAAGGAGAAGAGCAGCAGGTAGATGACGCCCTCCAGTCCGTCGTAGCACAATCCCGTCAAACCCAGCACGTAGTCCTGCGGAGATTGAGCCACAGCCGTTTCACCAGAACGCAATCAAGACAACAACAAAAATCAGCTAATAATACGGATTGCTGCCGTTTGCTTTCAGACGTTGCATTTAAACTAGGTCAAAGCACTGAGCTCACAGTTGGCGCGCACGCACACACGGGAAGCAGTGCGTTTATGGATGGCTTGCTAATGTGGCAGGAGCGTGGAATGTCTGACTGTACGTGTGCGACTCATCATCGGGCTGCTTTCAGTTGGATTGTAAGTCCAGTGCAAAGAGACTTATTGGCACAAGGACAATCGTGATCAGCTGTGCAAGCATGGAAGAAAGGTGGCTCGATGTGACTTTAGCTGCCCTCCACTGATGTCACAAGTTAGCGCCGGCTGGGCCGCCATCCACAAGCAAGCAACCACCCACGCATGTCTGCAAGTCTCCGTTTTGCGCCTCCCTCACTCACTCACTCACTCACCAAATGCAGGCTGCGGCAGTCCACCAAAGCAGTGAGCTGATGAAGGTTGACTTCTGTGGTGTTCAGTACCCCTTGGATCTGCTCCAAATCTTTCTGGAAATGAATAAGGAAGGCGGGGAAACTCTAAATATGCAGCAATGGGCTTAAATGTGACTCACAACATACCGAATGCTCTGCCTACATCCAGCAGAATGTCATGCAGTTTGAGATAGTTTCATTTTTTTTTTTAAATCACCTTTAACTCTTTGACTGCCAGACGTTTTCAAAAACGGGTTGTCCCCAGTGCCAGCCGATTTAAGCATTTTGACTGATCTTTCAAGGTCCACAGAAAATGTTGTGTTTGGACTATGGAAACACACATACTACCAAATGAAAGATTGGACTCTCATCTTTCATCAGAAAAAAAAGTTTGTTTCTACCTTATTCCATTTTTCAGTAATCAACAATAGAAAATTAAAAAAAAAATTTGTTTCACCTCTGTTTTGAAACAAACGTCTTTTAACGTCTTTGGCACTCCTCCATAGGATTTTACTAAACGTTATTTAACGTTTTTGGCAGTCAAAGAGTTAACCATTTTGTGTTATTTTATACAGTGGTAAATGTTTAATTTATTCCTTGATCACACCTATAATATACTTTCTAATAACAAAGTAATGACATAATTAAATAGAATAAAAAATGATTTGTCACTTTTTCAAATTCCATTCAAGGCTCACTGTGCTGCTCATTCAGGTATGTAAACTTTGGCCACCTGGGGGCAGTATGAGACAACCACCCATCATCATGAGGGGCTCGGGAGTATTGGAGCCTAATCCAGCTGTTTATGGGTAGTGGGCGGGGTACAAATTGAACTGGTTGCCAGCCTATCACCGGGCAACAGATAAAGGCGGACGATATACAGTACATGGACGGCTATAAACGTCAAAAATTAATTTGAACCATTTCTATTAGTTTAACATTTTTTCCCCACTTTTGTTAACAAGAGTATGAAATTTGTTTTATTGTATATTTAGAACAGATACAAAATTTGTGATTAATCGTGAGTTAACTAGTGAAGTCATGCGATTCAAAATTTTAATCGCCTGACTAGATGATTGTTAAAAATTAGGGGCGTCGGGCGATAATTTTTTTTAAATCGTAATTAATTGCATGACTTCACTAGTTAACTCACGATTAATCACACATTTTATATCTGTTCTAAATATACAATAAAACAAATTCTAGGTTTTCTGTACAGTAAAAAAAATCTGTTTTCATACTCTTGTTAACAAAAGTACAACATTTTTTAAACTAATAGAAATAGTTAATGATTTTTTGACGTTTATAACCGTCAATGGCAGTAAATGAGTTAATATTAGACATTCTTCGCAGAAGATAAATAATACATGACTGCATACTGGTTCCTTTTGTCTGTGTACATGTCTTGCTTCAAATATCTCTTGTTTTTAAGGGTATCACATAATGCTAATGTCCTTGGTTGTTTCCTGTTATGTGCTAGCATCAACAGTAAGATAGACTAAAAGACAAAATCTGTGGTTGTTTTCGATACACATTGTGTAATTCTTTGTTTCAGTTTTTTTTTTTTAACAATTAAGTTCAACTAAGAGTCGCAAGTAACAGCTTGAAGGCTCTTTTTTTGATGAATATTTAGTAATTCTATCTGAAAAAAATGCCACTACTTAAATGAGTTGAGCCTCTGGCAAAATAAAGCACTCGTATCTCAAAGCACCACTCTACTTCTATTTTATTTACACATCTCACTGTCCTCGCCACTGTTCTAGTATAAATTATGTCCGTTTGCCTCACAAATGCCTCTACAAGCTCAGCACATTTCCATATGTGGGAATGCAGAGTGAAATGAGCTCCACTTTGTGCCCGTCAACACACAGACGGGACAATAACATGGCGTTGTATTGATCGAATGGCTAATGTAGCTAAATGGACATAATGCGAGGCCCCCAGGTGGGCAGGGCAGTCAGCAAGTGCACTGCACTCCACCGCCCGTCATCACAACTGACAACAATGAGCCACTGCTGTACAGCCAGGAGTACGACTGAGACGTACCCGACGTTGGATGGAATCACTGCTGGTCCGCTGCAGAAGCTTCAGCACGTTGTCCTGCATCCCAACAAGCGCTTTGTGGCTCCCGGAAAGCTTCTGAAAGAGAACATTAGTTTCATATTTATACTTTTACGCTTATGTGCTGCCTCCAATTTATAGTCATGTGAAAGCATGCCGAAACACACTATAGGCAATATAGCATTTTTTTCTTTGTTAACAATAGATGCTTACAAGCACTCAAAAGGCTTTCATTTATTCATGCAGTCAAGCTAGATTTGTGGCAGAACGGACGTCCAATTTTAGTCGATTCATCTTTGGCTTCCAACACAAACCCAGTGAAGCAAGTCTCAGGAAATGCTGCTGGGCAGGATTATTGTACTCATGCATCATGTCTGAGGCACTGGGAGTGACTCAATGTGCCCCTTTGCACCAAATTCCCACTTTGTGCAGAAAAATGTGTTTTTGAATAACGTCAGCAAAAAACATGGTACAAGATAGTGAGAAGCTTAAAAGCAACGTTTACTTGTGAGAAACAACAAACCTGCTGGAAGGGGTTTGTTTGCTCCAAACTGCAATTAAGGAAGTACTTGAGGGCTCCTGTGGATAAAACAGACAGATGAAACAGATCAGCATACTTAAAACTGATTCAGGCCACAAGTATGTGATAGTGCTTCAGATTCTTCCGTCGGTATAACAATTGAGGTCACTGTATGGTTTCATGCGCATCTTACACTGTGGCTCCTTAACTCATTCACTGCCACTGACACCTAATTTCTAATAATCTTTTGTTGTTTTTAATTGTGAATTAACGAGTGAAGTCACGCGATTAATTACAATTAATTTTAATCACCCGACGGCCCTAATTTTAAATCTTTTCTTCTTCTTTAAAAAAAAAAAAGAAAAGAAAAGAAAATACGTCAGGCGATTAGAATTTGTAATCGTAATTAATCGCATGACTTAAATAGTTAACGCACGATTATTCACAAATTGTATATCTATTCTAAATGTAACATAAAACAATTCTAGGTTTTCATACTCTTGTTAACAAAAATGAAAAAACTAATAGAAAGAGTTCAAATTAATTGTTGACGTCTATAGCCATCAATGGCAGTCAATGAGTTAAATTTGATGTCCCACCAAACCAAGATAGTCAAACACACGCTATCGTTAGAAGAGCTTGTTTCGTCTTGGAGGCTTGTTTTAGAACGCAACCACCTACAGTTGCAAAGACACTGAGCTATCACTCATAAGGACTGACTGGCACGACTGCACAGTGGGATTAAAGAAGAAGAGATAGGAGTGATCCTTAGCTCTATGTAATAAAGCCATCAAAAATAACGCACAATAAGTCAGTCAAAGTCACGGCAGAGAAAAAGATTACCGTTTGTCAGTCAAGTGTAGCCGTCGAAGGCCAAAGAGAAAAATACATGAATTTTTTCCCTAGTGTTGTTCTCATGGTAATCAACTATGACAATCCCTTCCGCAACACCATTCATCTTACTTGCCTCATTCACACTCTATAAAAATCACCTTTTTTTTTTTTACAACCATGCCATCATTTAGGCAATTACTAAAACGAGCTGTAGTATAAAAGCTTCCATTCAGCCTAAAACGGCAGCCCATTGCCCTGTGACACTGCAGGCAGACACTTTTAGAGGCTTTTTATACACGGCGAACAAGGCCTGCTCGTTAGAACAATGCCGTCTCACTGCTGCACAATAATCACAGCATTGAGAGCGGCGTAGGGGGCCGAGACTTGGCTCCACACTCACGTGAGCGTCCCCATTTAAAATCCGGGAGAGGGAACCAGTGAGTGACTAATACCTTTAGTGGTGTCTCCATACTTGTCGATCATTTGGATGAAGTATATGTTAGGAGCAACGCAGAAGTCGCTGGTGGCCTAAGGGAGAGATAGAATGTGTGTGTGTGTGTGTGTGTGTGTTAGGGGATTGTCAGACCAGTAGAAAACACGACGACACCATGTGATATTGACTTCATAGGCGGACGCTTACCACAGAGGCGGCCACCTCCAGACCCAGTGAGCCCCAGCTGACCACCACAGCCACAAGAGCAAACAAGCAGACCCTACGGAGTGCAAGGTCAACCAAAGCATTAATTATACTTGATCATGTAACAAACTGATTGTATAAAATATTTATTCCTATACAACTCTGTATAAATGTTGCAAGTAAGATTCATGTATTATTTCGTGGAAAATTTGAAGAAAAAAAAATGCAAAACAGACAACCCAAGTACTTTTTGATCTGCATTTGACTGAATGCATTAGAATGAATCGAATCATGGTCATTATTATAGCTGTAGTTTGTAGGGGTGCACCGATCACAATTTTCTGGCCGATCCCCGATCTCTTTAAAAGTCTGACCTGCCAATCCCGATTTTTCCCGATCTGGATTTTTTTCATAACAAGCAGCATACTCCTTCAGAGTCCAATCTTATTTTATTAGAAAACATTGAACAATATCTGTGAAATAATACAAACTGATTGTTTTAACTGCAAACTAAGTATTTCTCTGAAATAAAAATGAAAAGCTTATTAGTCATCTCAGCAGAAGAGGACAGTGGCTGGCTTTTTCAGACCTCTGTGGAGGGAGATGAGATTGGTGGAAAAGATCGGTTTATATTTAAGGGATTGGCCGATCCCCAAAACTAAGGAAATCGGGGCCGATCGATCGGTGCACCCCGAGTAGTGTGCAGTGGTGTAGATTGACTGCATTATATCGGAAACATCTTAACAGTTTAATCATGTGCAAATCAAAAATACTGCAAACAAGAACCACAAAACTAAATATGTTTATTAATTGACTGCCAAAAACGTTAAATAACGTTTAGTAAAATCCTATGGAGGAGTGCCAAAGACGTTAAAAGACGTTTGTTTCAAAACAGAGGTGAAACTAACCATTTTCTATTGTTGATTACTGAAAAACGGAATAAGGTACAAACAAACTTTTGAAAACTGATGAAAGATGAGAGTCCAATCTTTCATTTGGTAGTATGTGTGTTTCCATAGTCCAAACACATAATTTTCTATGGACCTTGAAAGATCAGTCAAAATGCTTAAAATCGGCTGGCACCCACGGCATCCCTTTTCTGAAAACGTCTGTCAGTCAAAGAGTTAATAGCACTTTGTCAGTGTCAGCCAAAACAAAGCATTTTTATCTTTGTGAGAGGACAGAATTTGTGCGGTGTATTTATACCTAATATTGTGGCCAATGAGTGAAATGGACAGAGCAATAAGTACCTTCAATGTTTCAATAAATCAGTGAGTTCATAATTACACAGCTGTTCAAAATATCAAAAGTGGCAGTGGAGTATGTGCGCCACAAAGTAACTCGGTTTACCAGCTGGTAACATCAAGGAAGGAAGGCGGCATCAAGTTTATAGAGCATTAAATCATCTGGTCTTTGCTAAATTGACATGGTGAGTCGGCTACTTTTATGTAGCGTCGTTACAAGTCTTTCTGTGCCAGTGGCTACAAATCACTTGCAGTGACATACTCGTTGTGTCTCTTGTGCACTTCAGCTTGCGACTCGACTCACCCGATGAGCGTCCCCTTGGAGTTGCGAATGAGGCCGAACAGCACCAGCAGACAAATGAGGACGTCAAACAGCAGCAGACCGAGATAGCCCAGCCACCTGTAAGGACAAAACAAATAAAGGGCATGCTAATACGGTTTGTCAACAACCAGAAAAAACAGGCCCCTTGACCCTTCAGTTCGTCTCACACAAATTTTGTTTCCCGCCCCCTAACAATGTTGTTAACAAATGGAACACACGGCCATAAGGTAAACTAACGTTCTAATTTGGCTTGATACTCATCTGCCATTGTTGCCCCTTTCCTTCATCAGTGTCAAAGGAAAGATAATACCTACGCAAACGAGAAAATGGGATGAACAGATGTGAATGACGATTTGCCGAGTGACCGTTGGGGTGAAAAGGCAAGAGAGAACGAGACCGAGATAAACTTCTCTGCTCATTACCTCGAGCGCCATAACAGCTTGACACTCACACAAGTTAAGCTAATTAGATCCTATATAAGAGAGACCTTTCCAGTGTTGGGAAATTAACTTGTGCCATACTGAGAGATGGGTTAATATCACTATAGAGTGCCTTAGATATCCTTATCAGAATCAATCAGTCTTCAACAAAGCCCTGAGAAAAGATTGTGCTGTCCACCCTGTCACGACAGGGTAACCGCTGGTTTAAGAAACTCTCGTGTTTTCAGGTATTATTACTGACAGCATTTTGTCAGTCTCCAATGGGGCTGAAGAGTTGCACAATATTTTTTACACTTATGTTTTTATAACTGCAATCGTGTGTAGTCAGATGTCAAGCTTCACATGTCCACTGTGTCACAGTGAAATACCAAATGATATTTAAAAAAAAAAAAACTTTTCAAATATTTGTTAAACAGCATACAGTTAATTCACTAACAGAATCGTGTTGCTAAATGAAGGTTTACCAAGAGCGTATTAAATTTTTAATATTTAACTCATTCGCTGCCATTGACGGCTATAGACGTCACAAATTCATTTTAACTATTTCTATTAGTTGAACTTTTTTCCCCCCATTTTGTTAACAAGAGAATGAAAACCTAGAATTTTTTTTAGAACAGACGTAAAATTTGTGATTAATCGTGAGTTAACAAGTGAAGTCAAATTTTAATCGCCTGATGCCCCTAATTTACCCCAATTTTTTTTTAAAGAAAATATTTTTTATTTATTTATCGTAAATCGTAATTAATCATATGACTTCCCTAGTTAACTCACAATTAATCCCAATTTTTATATCTGTTCTAATACAATTTAAAAAAATCTTAAGTTTTCAAACTCGTTAACACAAGTGGAAACATATGTTTTACTTCAAATGAATTTTGGACGTTTATTGCCGTCAATGGCAGTGAATGAGTTAAAAACAAAGTCTACCCTGTCATTGCCGACTGATATTTAATGGTAAATCTCAACTTTTTGGGTGTTGAAATGGGAGAAAATACCTGTTCTAACTACATAAAGTCACACCACAGTATGATGCCGTATAATAATAGTATAAAGGATGCCGTAATGCAGACCTCTCAATAATCTTTGAAAATGCAGATTTGTTTATTGAATCTCGTTGGCTGCAAGTGTCTATTGCGTCATACGTGTACTGTACAGTGTGTACACTGGAGTATTGTTTTCCATAATGTGTGGTCCCCTTTGTTACTGATGGGCTCACCTGTACCAATCATACAGCTCGACCTTAACAGCCACCTCCTCCAGAGAGACGTCGTGTTTTTCCCAGAAGGGGATCGACGCCATCTGTCTGACCAGCTCGCCCAGCTGATTCTGTAGCTTTTGGATGACGGGCAGGGAGCCACCGATGGTTGAGGCCTGATCCTTAAGTTTCTTCAGAGTGCTATCTACCGCCCCGGTCAGTGAGGACGTGCTGTCAGAAACCTGCAGCCGACCAGGGGACAATCAAGGGAATGAGGGAATATTCGCACAACATGTCTTGTGGCAGAAGCGGGAAAACAACGATGGATGAATATTGTTAATATTCCGTCTCACCAGACTCTCCACACCAGTGATTGTGCGATTTGCGTGGCGCAGGGAATAAGACACCCGGTTCACTCCGTCGCAGGTCTCGCCGTTCCCATAGAAACCCACAGCAATGCCGGTGCTGACAAAGGGAATGAGAAAAGGGAGGAGAAATGTGGTGGTGAGAAAGGCTCAGCGTGGGGATTCAACTTAAAAAGACAAACGGAGGTGACGAGCCAGGAAGGTGGCGAGGCAGTGAGAGGTGGCGTGTGAACTCCACATTAACCCTGTCAGTTCAGACGCCTGAAACACCTCCCACACAACCATGGCAACATGGCAGAAAAGACACCTTATGGATGGGAGCCCTGAAGGCCCGAGTCCTGACAAAGGCGGCACTCCGGCTGCGTTATCAGATGGTATTTGGAATGAGAGGCCTCGGGTTGAAGAAAAGCAGCTCTGGAGGATGGACTGGGATGCGATTTTCTGTATTTGAATGTTCGTTTATGGGTGGATTTGCTGGAGTCAAAGAGGCGGGCAGAATCTCTTAAGTTAATGATAAGTAGTAGGGGTGTGCCAAAAAAGTAACCCATTCTCATAAGAATCCCGATTCTCATTTAGTACGATTCAGAATCGATTTTAAATGTCCCCAAATCAATTTTATTTAAATTATTTTAGACTGTCTTGCCTTTGTTTATTTGGAGCGCTGTTTGTTGTACCCGGTTTGGCCAATGAGGGGCAGTGTGGTTCCACACAGTCTAATACACTGTTAAGTTGTGGCCACATTAGAGAGTAGAAGGAAAAAGTCATGATCAAGTTATTCCAATAAAAGTTTTTTTTTTTTTTTTTTTCAGCGTGGAGCCGTTCTTTTCAGTGATAAAAGTGCCGCGAGTAGCGCTAATTAGAATTAGCGTGTCAGACTGGAGTAGATCATTTCAATTCCTTGCACATCTATAGATTGGAGCAAAAATCATTGTCATTCAAATCATTTTGAATCAAAAATCGGTTTTAATCGAATCGCAGACCCAAAAATCGGAATCCAATCGTGAGACATTCAAATATTCCCACCCCTAATAAGTAGCCTCAACAAGGGATGGTGAGCGTTTAATTGTTTTATGCTCCAATATCGTTAGCCGAATAGCATCATGGACCAAGTCATTTTTTCACTCGCTGCCACAAAATACCAATAAAAATTTTAAATGTGCTTGTTAAAAAAATGTTTTTTTCTTCATGGTTGTGTAGATTTCTTAGTCATCCAGGGATAGAATCCAGCTCACCTGTGACCCCAAAGAGTACAAGTGCAATGGTATTGTGGTTAACACTGCTAAAAATTTAAAAGCATTTATAATGACGGTGACAATTTGACTTTAGAAAAGGGTACTTCTATTACCATATTTCAAGTCAAAAATAAATGTTTAGGAATCAACATATCGAAGGTGGACAAAAAGAAAAAAAAATCTTGACCACAGAGGAGCAGTTTAAAGAGCTTGCAATTATATCCCAATTCCGACATTTTAGTGACACCCATCCAGAGCATAGTGGGTTTTCTAATCAAAAGGGGTGATGACATGAGCACCGTTTCATGCTGCAGTCAGAATAGTCTAGTAGTGTTCAGCCGACAGTGCATCACTGTGTTTTTCCCTCTTCCTGGGCCGCTAATCTCTTCCTCTCATGCTCTGCGGTGTGAAAAGGCTGGACAAGAGACATGTCAAAGCAAAAACAAACAACTGGGATGGAAGTATGGAAAATATACATAGCTTTTCTAATTTGGGGGTAAGCTGTGTTTCTAAAATAGTCCCTAACTGTCGGCTTTGACAGGCAAGCACAAATGCTTCCTCTGTGCATCTTGTTTACTATTAATGAGAAGAAGAAAAAAACGCCTTTGGTAGCAAGCGGACGCAGAGACCGAATGATTGTGATGCAGTTGATGTCCTCATCAGGGCCCTGCAGCTCCGAATCAACTGCAATGAGTCTCTAGCGGCCCATCAACATATGGAGGAAAACAGGAAACAAATGCTCAATAACAAGTCCAGATGGTCAGGCCCACAATTTGGCCAAAATGAAATGAAATGCAGCAGAAAAAAATAATTGGAATCCATTGTGCGTGTCATATAACAACACAGGTTACGCTTCACTGATTTGTGTGACGTGACAAAAGGGCGTCCTGTGCTCACCTGCACACAAGCGTTGCGATGATGACGCACCACACGGTGCAGCAGCAGTCGGCCGAGGGTTGCTCCGGGTTTTTGTTGCGCCGGCAGCACAGCCAAATGGAGTAGAAGAGCAGGAACAGCAGGTCCAGAGCCAGACAGACCAGCGCCACACCTCCCAGTAACAGGATGGACTAAAGTGAAGAGAGTAATGGAGCTTTAATGGATATCGACAATGTGAGGATAACGGACTAGCTAAAAGATCGGGAGAGAAGACGACGCCACTTAGCCTGTTTGAATTGCCCCAAAGTCCGAAAATGTTGTGCTGTTAATGGCACATGCCACATACTAAAAATAATTTTGGAGTTTCCCTTTACCAAATAATTACTAAAGAAAGGATAGGTATTAAAAATAAAAAAAACTACTCTCAAACTAAGTAACTGGGAATTTTCTTTTTTTCCAGTCAGAATGAAAGTCAAAATAGAAAAAAACAAATATGGCACAAGAATATGCAAATACAGACACAGCCCAACATGATTCTACTGTAACAAAAAATAATAGAATCTTACGAAGGGTGATTGAGCCACAAGAAATGGTTTTCAACTTCCTTTTACACTTGTGAAACAGCACAATTTGTTCACCAAAAAGATTAGCGAGCGGTTGTGTGGGGTGGCAGAGACTTTGTCAATGTAATGGAATAAAAGTTATGTTCCTTATTTAAAAAAAATAATCAAGTCCTGCACATGTAAAATATATGTTGCATTAAAACTAAACCACAAGTACAACCTAAGTAAATGTAACAGAAACAAAAGTAAATGTAGCTATTACTACTTATCCCAACATTTAGGATGCTAAACTGGCAATGATTTAATTTAAATGACGCCTCGGGAGTTGGACAATGAAGACAAAAGGTGCCAACGCAGGAAAATGTGACTTCAAACACTACTTCCCGTTTGAAACTGGCAAAAGTGCGAAGCTACACAAAAGCTTTCAGTGTACTCTTCTTTTTAGTATGCCTCTGAGATTACTTACTTTATGATTGTCAATACAAAGACAAGAAGATGACGCATGTGTGCGTAGTGGTTTCCTGTTTCAAACAAATTGGAATCAAGATCTGAATCACACTTAAAAAAAAAAAAATAGACGGGAAGCATGGTCATGGGCAAAGGAAGACTAAATGTTAAGAAACAAAATAGGATAGTGCTCCTAAATATCTTCTTTAAATGCCTGAATGTTGTCGAAATATTATTCCCTAAAAAGTACCTAATTGTCCATATTGTTGAAAATCTAAACATTCTTTTTCTACTCAAAATTGTACAAAAAATGTTTATCAGGGAAAATGTGGAGAAGGAAAAGGAACGGTCTGTGACCCTTTGGTTTTGTCTGCTACTCGGGGAAGTCCTTCGCTGATTGACTGACATATTTCAGTTAAAAATATTTACCAATAATACATTCATGAGAGATCTCTAACTTCTCCAAGTACTTGTCTAGTGAATAGAGATGGGCGATATCACCATATTAAACCATGTTCAGTAGGGGTGGGAATCTTTGAATGTCTTACGATTCGATTCCGACTTTTGGGTCTGCGATGCGATTCAGAATTGATTTTTGATTAAAAAACATTTTTGATTGACAATGATTTTTGCTTCAATCTATAGATGTGCAAGGAATTGTAATGATCTACTCCAGTCTGACTCGCTAATGCTAATTAGCGCGCAACTCGCGGCACTTTTATCACTCAAAAGAACGGCTCCACGCTGAAAAAAAAACAAACTTTTATTGGAATAACTTGATCGTGACTTTTTCCTTCTACTCTCTAAAGTGGCTACAACTTAACAGTGTATTAGACCGCGTGGAACCACACTGCCCCTAAGTGGCCAAATTGGGTACAACAAGAACAGTGCTCCAAATAAAGGCACAGACGGACAAAGGCAAGACAGTAAAAAACAATTTCAATAAAATCGATACTGAATCGTACTAAATGAGAATCGCGATTCTTATGATAATTGATTTTTTGGCACACCCCTAATGTTCAGATAGTGCTGACAATCTATCATTTCTGTCTATTTCAGCAATTTACCATTACTGTCAAATGTTTTTTTCACGAATCGATGCAAAGCATTTCAGCACAGTGTGAATGTCAGCTCATTTTCTGCTACTGACTGAAGGACAGCCATGCATCTGCTGCTACTGCCTTGGGAGTGACATGATCTAGATGACGACCAATCGGTGTGATCAACCATAGGACGCAGTTGGCACACCCACCCCGCCTCTTGTTGTTCCCAAACACGTGTCAGACATGGCGGAGGAGGCTGAAAGTGAGTTTATTCCGAAGAGAAATACATTGTACATAATATGGAACGGTTTTGGCTTCAGCCAGACGAAAATCATATACAAAGTGTGCAAGGAGAGCGTGAAGGCAAGTGGTGGCAACACTGCAGTGCAAACGTATTCAGTCACCTGAAACGACAGCATCCCATACAGTACAATGAGCGCCAAATGGCGATAGCTAAACACTCAAAAGCAGCGACATCTCCAAAACAGCAAACATTCACTTAGCATTTATCAAATTCACGCCGTATGTCAGAGGCAGTAAACGATGGAATCCCGACAGATAAGGTAACTTCATCACTTGGTGAAAGATTTATGGTCCAATCAAATTGTTGAAGGCAAAGGATTTAAAAAAAATGATTATCAAGTTTTGGATCGGTGTGATAGCTGTGAAGTTTTTCTTTCTTTCGAACAACGCCATAGAAGATAGTAGAGAAAAATGAGCACCCAAAAAATGTGTGTGTTTTTTTTTTTTTTTTTGCAACAAGTGACCTCTGGTCGTAATTCATGTTGTGATCACAATATATAAAAGATGTTTTTTTACTTTAGCTACCAGCAGCGTTTTAGTTTTCAATTTTGTGTATACATTTTTATTTTACCATGACCTTTATACCAGCTGAGTTTTTTGCACTTTGATAAAATCGAAATCATGTCTTAAAAAAAATAATGATATTCTATTTTTGCAATATCGATAACCCCTATACGTGTTAGAATTATTGTTTCAAACAGTGATGCTTGCCCTAAAAACTCGAATAGCGTGAATATAACATGATTGGTGAGAAGAGCAGTGTGAGCAGTACAATAGGTTGCATACTTTCATAATTGTTCAGTCATGAACTCAAAGCCTGACTTTCACCACTGCCATAACATTTGTGACCTTTACAGCTACATAATATTGTCAAATCGCTTTTGAGGCCCGGAAGGTGGATGATTGTTCAAATTCTGGACCTTATAAGTTTATGCAACAAATGCAAAGGAGACCCCCGCCCAAGTCAAGGGTGGCTTTGCCCTGGATTAGACAATGCCAGCTGGTCTCAAAGCTGGAATAGGCCAAGCTACGGATATAGTAGGTCAACAGATGGTGACTAGATTCAAAGGTGCAGCGGAAGAACAGGTGTTAAATTCGCTAACATGCCATTTGTCGCCAAGGAATCCCTTTAATCCTGATAGTTACAACTAAAAGACCAATCCTAGTCTACCAAACCGTGATAGATGGTGGATCATGGATGTGTAGTGTACCTGTTGATACGTCCAATCCTCTGGCTGGAAGTCACTGCTGGTTTGCTCAAAATTGAAGTTAAAATGTGGAAGTTGGTGCAGCAGGTTGACCCACCACGGTGGCGTGTAACCAACCACAGCTGCCATGGCCAGCCAACAGTCAATCCAGTTCGGCTTTGGGCAGACGAGGAAGCAACTGGGCCCTTCAGAAAAAGTCTGTTGCGGAAAATGAGGAAGTTAAAAACATCATCCGCATCAAAGCGTGCTGACGTTTAAAAAGGAGAATTAACCGGCTACTACCTAGTATAAGTACTTGCGAGTGATTTCCTCAAACCACTCAAAATGGCATCCCGCACAGAGTATTCATGCATAATATTGCAGCTGATGTTATTGTTCTCTCACGGTTGTGTAGTGGATGACTAGTTCATAGCTTTGAGCTAGTTAGCATCACCAAGTAAGCTGGTCGTCACTATAGACCAGTTAACCAGTTCGCTTTACACTTATGTTTAGCTTCTAAGTCACGTCAACTACAGCATGTTTGTTTGTCGTCACACAAAAAAATGCATCTTTAAAGTGTTCGTACCCAGTCTCAATTTGGTCCCTTTACGTCGGCTTATGCTAGCCGGTTTAGCTGCTGGTTAGTTGAAGACAACAAGTCTCTTTTGTTCCTCTCGTCTTCATTGTGCGGCGTTGTTTGTTTACATCCTGAGTCGAAGAGAGGTCTCTCCGCGGTTAGTCCCTCGCAGTTGTAACTCCAGTGCAATGGGTTCGCCTTGACAAGCAAGCGAGCGGAGTCTCCATACATCCGGACCGGACTGGAGTCGCACACAAACGCGGCGTGTTGACGACAGTCGGCCAGCTGACAAACCCCCACGAGCTACGCTGGCTGGCTGGCTGGCTGGCTGGCTCACACCCGTCCTCCTCCCTTCATTTATCGAACCCTAACGCATTAGCGCCATCCAGAGGTATTCTTTCGCCTTGCGGGGTGATGATTGATTCATGAACCGTCGGAAAAATGACAACTTCGCCTAAAATGTGCATTTGACTATTTATGGTGACAAGTTCAGCTAATTTTCGTCAGCCGGTTCTTTGAGGTGGCCCTTAAAAAGAGCCGGCGTTCTGTCAGATCAGCATAAACATCTGCTACTGTTTCCTTTTAACCGCTCCCATTAATTTATGACCAACATATGTTTACGGAATGACTAATTTAAACAATACATTCCATTGCATATATGGATGATTTTATTGCTTTATTAATTAATGTACCGTACGCGAGTGTTACAAAACAAACTGTAGAATAAAAACACAAAGGACCATTATGAAGGTGTACTCTGTATTGCTGAACAGTTGCACTAGTAGGGTTTGTGGAAGGAAGTTTTTGCCTCTCCATTGTCTGATCGGTTTATATTCTTCTGTCGGATGCCCCTTCCTATTGTTTGATACCACTTCATAACGATTGTCGACGTGGGGTTTGTGTAGATGCGCGGTTTTTCTGGTTGTCATATGCTTATAGGGTACCTAGGGTCTTGGGTGCTCGCCATATCAGAATTCTGTGTAGCCCCAGAAGCCACTCCATCATTTTCATAAAATATCTTCTTAATGTACAGATATGAACTGCCTTGGTGAATACAAACAGGGACGAACTTTGTGGTGTGGAATTATTTGCTAGGAACGAACACTTACATAGGCTATATGACCATTGCCATCGGCACGCCAGTATAGATGAGCCACAAGCTGCAGGAAATTATCCAATTTCACATTAAATTCTAAAATTGTTTTATTTATTTATTTACCAATAATCTAGTCTTGTTTATCTATCTACATTATGGTTTAAACTTGTTTTAGTTACTAATTTACTACAAATAATGTCGTTTTGTAATAGAACAATTAAATGTTCCTCCGCTAGATGGCAGGAGGATCAACAAATCTGTATCCACCTGTTGCCATTCATGCAAAATAAGACAGTAGATTTGTGTTCTCACATCAGGCCCAGATTTGGGAGAACATTGAAATGATTTTGTAACAAGTTTTTTTTAATTTTATTTATTTACTTACTGCCATATCATTAAAAAACAAATATGCCGGCTAAAAATCGTAAGTCATCTTTAATTTACTGTTACAAAATCAATAATAAGTACTGTGCTTGCTAAAAATAAAATGTCTTCAAGGTAATGATAATCTAGAAAGGTTTATTCGAGGCAACTGGACTCTTGTTTGTGGAATTTCGTTTTGTGTGTGTGGTTTTCTTTCCATCTTTCTGTCTTGCTTTTTTGTTTGTTTGTTTTATGAAAAAAATGGCTTGGTCAATTACTTTCAGGATGTTTTCTTTATATCCGAGTAGATTTCAGTCCTACTAATCCACAAAGATTGAATTAAGACATAATGGACACTTCTTGTCTGATGAAATTTGTTTTGTTTTATTTGTGTTTGTCTTCTTTTCTGAAAACGAAAATGAAGGCCAATATTTATGAGCTTTGTGACAACATTTTAGTTTGGTGCAGGTGTGTTGTGAGATTTTTTCCATCTAAAACATTTGCTTTGGCTCAATAAAAGTAGGTGAATTGCATGGCATAAATGAAACATCAAAATACAGTTGTGGAAATAGAGATATAAATCTTAACAACAAACGCTCAAGAACAATAAATACATTTATGAAAAAGACAGAAATAAAGTCACCTAACATCCACCATTAAAAACGATGGGCAATTGCAAAGATGGTTCACATGAATGCAATACGTTTAAAACGTCATAAAACGATTGTCACGTTATAGCTGACAGTCTTCCACTTTATAGTGCCCATTAGTCCCAAGGACTTTACACCAGAAGCTGCCTACTACAACTTTAAGAAATAAATGACTTGTTTTTTCGCTTCTGCAGGAAATCACATGGAGGTGCTCTTGCGCTCACATGACAATCCGGGCCATGGCTGAAGAGATCAATGAAGGTACAGTATGTGCATTTCTCAGTCACATCTTTCTCTTCTGCGCTACTTTGATAGTTCTAAACTCATTATTTACTTTGCTGCGTGTGGAGAAGCAGCGTAAAGTTAGCTAAAACGATTCGGTAGGGCGTGTGGTCCACTCGGTTGAAGTCCCGACGAGAACTCGGTGTTTTAAACTTGTATTTTTGTTTCACCTGCATGTTACAAAACCGTGTGTAAACCGATGGGGTTTTGATGCAATGTTCGTAAACGTTGACATTGATTGGTGTGCTGTTACAGCCTACGAACATTTAAATTGTCCTAATCATTCCAATGCACATGGAAAGCTATTTTATATTATAAAGAAAAAAACGGTTCGCTTCATAGGCTACATTTAAGTGTAAAAAGGCAGAAGAGAGGTATGCTAACCTGACATGGTTGATCATAAGCCACAACTGTCACATGCAAAGGTCAAGTCGTGATGTGATTTCTGATGATAAGGCAGATTGTGGGCAACATGATGATGGGAATTGGTTAGCAAGTCCGCCTCTCAGGACTGAGCTCTCGGTTCGAATATGGGTTCCAGCCTTCCTGTGTGGAATTTGCATGTTCTCCTCGTTCTTGGGTGGACTTTATCCGGATATGCAGGCTTCCTCCCACATTCCAAAAGCATGCTTGTTTGGTTGATTGAAGACTAAATTGTCTTTAGGTGTGAATGTGTGGTTTGTGTACTGTGATTGGCTGGCGACTAATAAAAAAAAAAAAATAGATGGAAGGGCAGATTGTTAAATTGTTTTATTTGATTAATATTTTTTCCTTTCCAGGCTCAGTTCCTGCCTATTACAGAGAAGTGTACGAGGCCGTCAGCTGCCAGAACGATGAGAAGGTCCAGGTTGAAGTGTTTCAAAGGTTGCTTGAAAGCACAAAACTGTCCAAGGCTGTTCAAGCCCAGGTGAGGTGCTATACAATGTTATTATTATATGAATCTTGGGCCATTTACAGCTAGCTATTCTTGTTTAGATTGCATGGCAATGGTCTTAATCCCATCAGTCTATAAAGCTGTTTGCTCACCTGTGTACTTTTCATTAGATTCTGGCTTTCATATTCTTCTCACTAATGAGTGTTATGCGTCCTCTAATGTAGCGTCAGTACTTTTGTTCATGTTAAAGTTAAAATTAAAGTACCACTGATTGTCACACCCACCTCATGACGTTCCTTTAATTTATGTAATCTGAAAATTGTTGTCACTGTCAATACAAGGTGTTTTAAGGTTGGTTCTTTACCAATGTTTGTCATCAAATGCCGCTTTTTCTTTTGTCTACCTGTTTGACATATGTTACTTAGTACACCAGTGGTTTATTCAACACAGATTTTTTTATTCTCTTTGTTTATTTTTTCTTTTGGACATGATGTTAACATCCGAAAAGAAAAAAGGGCTGACGGGTTAAAGCCTTGATTTATTAGACTCCGTCCCCAAAATTAATCCCGTATATATATATATATATATGGTAATGCAGAGGTGTTCATCAAGGGCCGGAGTCCTGCAGGTTTTGCATGTTGCCCTTCTCCAACACAGCTGTTATACGATTAGCTCATCAGCAAGCTCTGTCTAAGCCTGATAACGATCCTGTTGATTGGAATCAGCTTGTGTTGGAAAAGCGAAACCTCCAAAACCTGCAGGACTCCGGCTCTCGAGGACCGAGATTGCCCACCTCTGTGGTAATGTGATCGATCCTCATTTTATGTCACTCATCACAACAAGTAGATGGTTTTCCTCCTCGCTCCAAAAGTGAGTTGCTGCGCTCTGTCCACGTTTTGCCTATTTTGTTTATCTCTGCTTGTGTATTTACGGTGGGTAGCATGCGAGACGTTGCACATACAAGTACTTCCTGTACTCAGTAGACCAAGATTGAGACTCCTTGTAGATAGAGCATGTGCAGAACACAAATCAATGCCCCGTTCAAAGTAGGATTCTCAATCACATTTGTGTGACCAAATTTTCGGGTTGGAAAAGGGGTAATCCAGGGGTCTTCTTGTTTTCTGCATGGCATTTCAAAACCCGAATACTGCCAGTATCTGGGTTTTAAAAGTGTCATTGACTGCATGTAAACATAGTGTTTGAAAGGTATCAAAACATGAACAAAGAAAAAAATGTTTGTGACCATTAAAACTGTCAACGTCTTTGCAACCTTTTGCAGTCGTGAACGGACCCTGATGAAAACACAACATTCACTACATGCCGCACACCGTCAGTGAGATTCAGGCTGAAGGGGCAGGAAAAATGACCATCTGAGGTTCAAGAACCGGAAAGTCAAGTGGGAGGTGCAGTGTCAAAAATGACTTAAATGGTGTATTTGATGAACAAGTGATGTCGCAGGTTTTGTTTGTGATGTAATGTCAGATGAGTCAAGCATAAAATATGTAATCATCCTTATTAATACTGTAGCTATCCAAGTTGGAAAAGACAGGAGATGGATCATGCATCCATCACTTATCCTCACTGCAGTTGATTAGGGCGAAAGGGAAGAAGCTCGGCGACGCTTCTGCTATGTTATCTGGTATATTATATTGTATTTGAGTCATGTAGACAAGCTGTGCTGTTGGATGGAAATACTAATTATTAGGAGTGGGAATCTTTGAATGTCTCACGATTCGATTCCGATTTTTGGGTGTGCGATTCGATTCAGAATCGATTTTTGATTAAGAGTGATTTTTGATTCAAAATGATTTGATTGACAGTGATTTTTGCTTTAATTTATAGATGTTCAAGGAATCGTAATGATCTACTCCAGTCTGACTCGCTATTGCTAATAAGTGCGCAACTCGCGGCACTTTTATCACTCAAAAGAACGGCTCCACGCTGCAAAAAAACAACTTTTATTGGAATAAATTGATTGTGACTTTTTCCCTCTCTCTAATGTGGCTACAACTTAACAGCGTATCAGACCGCGTGAAGATGATGAAGGTGATGAACAGCGCTCCCAATAAAGGCACACACAAACAACGGGAAGACAGTATAAAATAATTAAAATAAAATCGATTTTGGGACATTTAAAATCGAGTCGTACTAAATGAGAATTTTTTTTTGGGGCACACCCCTACTAATTATATACTGAGCTTTGGACAATGTTTCGTCACTGTAATATATAAAGTGCTGCCTCCACGAGTAAAAATGCTTTTGTTGTCATTATGGGCACTTGCTTTTCACTCCACTTTCTGGGCACTGCTACTGATAGCAGTAACTTCTCAAGTAGCAAAAATTGGATTGCCGGTAACAAAAGCTGAATTCACCATTGGGCCAGGCCCAGAAGTATATGGGTTGTGCGGTATAGTTGCTCACTTGCGTGAGACTTACAATGGACTGATTTCAAGCCAAAAGTGTGCTACAGTATATATAATTCTTCTTCACTTTTGGGGTGTTTTGATGAAAGCATATTACATGATGTTTGCTCAACCATTACATTAATATTGCATCATCAAAGAGAGCAATCCATTTCAATCATCAATAATTTGTAAAAATAACACACGTGTGGACTGATTAATAGTACGGATTTTTGAAAACGTATTCACCATAGGAAGTTTTGTGCCTGTGGCTGTGATACATAACGTACATACACGCGTACATACGCAGATAGACATACTTACATTGGATATAAAGTCTTCACACCGCTGTTCAAATGTCAGTTTTTTGTGATAAAAAAAGATGATTCATAAATCATTTGAAAACTTCTTCCACCATTTGTGACATATATATAAACCAATGCATATATATATATATATATACTGTATATATAACCTGCACAACTCAGTTGTAAACTTTTTTTTTTTTTAATTCTCTCGAGATGAGAAGTAAAAATAAATAACTGAGATAATGTTTTATGCATATAATATATAAAACAATCTTATACCTGGGATATGGCAATATGACATTCAAACAAACAATAAAATCTCCCAGACCAATGTGGGTAAAAATGTGTTATAGTTTGATGAAACCAAGTGTGAATTTTATGGCCATAATTCAAGTACAGTTTTTCCTCAGCTAGAACTGGGTGCCTTAAGACAGATGGAGGGAATTATAATTAAAAAAAAAAAAAGACAAAAAGGGGGAAATAGTAGTCATGTCATCCTTTAGGCCTCTGCTAGAAGCAACAACAACAACAACAGCAAAATCGGGAAATGCCAGCTAGACCACCTGAAATGTATTTGGGCTTAATCAGGGGCACTTGAATGTTGACTCACATTTAATGAGTTTGAATGTGATTGGTTTATTCCGCAGACAGATCAAGCCCAGTTATTAGGGTGTGTGGACTTTTGCAACCACATTATTTCAGGTTTTTATATATATAAAAAATATATATATATTTCACCTTTATTTAAATGGAATTGTACAGGATATAGGTTACATTAATGATGGATAAAGCTTTGAACATTATATAAAAACATGGTATTTAAACAGGGGTGTGTAGACTTTATATATCCACTGTATATGTTGATAAATACAACAGAATGAAAGTAAGTGAAGCATTTATCTTCGCAGCATTACAGAAGCTTTGTGGCTTTTGCCTCCAGTGAGCACTTTTCCTGCACAGAAGGAATGCAAACCACATAGTAGCATTTAGATTGGCGGACTCATGGGACGGTGACGTGTTTGTCACTGACCATCTTTGTTTCCCCCCCCCGCAGATCGGCGAACACGTTGATGCGGCCGCCAACGGATTCCTGAGCAAGTTGTCGCTCTACAAAGCGCTCGCTTTAATCGCCATCGCCCAGCAAGGAAAGCAGCCGAGTTCCAAAGCACTGGAGAACTGCATACAAGGTGAAACGGGAATGTTTTGCTTAATGAGTAGTTTGGTCACGCAGGGTGTCAAAGGTTCGTCTGAGCCATCCGCTGTAAAGCTCATCTCTCGGCTACATACTGCGGATATAAAAAGAGAATTCCCTGATAACTCTTTTTAAAAAAAAATATATATATATATATTTTTTATTTTTATAAAGCACTTTGAAAACACCATCTCTGCATACAAAGTGCTGTACATGTATTTCAACAAAGACAAATTGTCCACTTACTATATTTCCTGTACATTTCAAACAAAGCTGTAGATGCATTTTTCTACTACACACATGGTGGAAGGATGATGGGGGGGGAGTGTATTGTTTTCATAAACTTTAGGTAGCCATTTGCGTCAAGTCTTTTGTGGTAATATTTAGGGACCTGTATGTTATTTCAGGTGCGGCTTGTAACCGCATGAAACTTCCCCAAGTTTTCTGAATTTGTCGCAGGAGATTACATTCAATTCGTAGCCATATTGGAATGTACGGGCATGTGGTGAATGAAAGCTCACGGTCCCTCGGCACGTATTCTGTCAAAAATATGAGATAGCTGGCATTCCTCACATGCGAGACATTGCTTCACGACAGCTAAATAGCGTAGCGTGTAGTAGCGCTCATGTGTAAATATTAGATTTCGGGGTGGGGGGGGGTTTGGCTGTGTGCGTTCCAGAGTTTCCGAAGCCTCAGCTGCGGGAGCTGAATGAGTTGCGCGCACTGAAGATGCAGCCGGCTCAGCAGGACGCGCTGACGCTGTCCCTGGACCTGGACAGGCTGCTGAACAGAGACGCAGTCAAGGTGGAGCTCATACCGGAGAAGAAAGGCCTGTTCCTCAAGCATGTGGAGTACCAGGTCACCACACTGGTAAGGAAGTGATTGATCGACAGGAAATTAATAGCTACAACTTTTTGACAGATGCATTCATTGTTTTAGTGTGTGGAAATACACATTCTGTGCCAGTCTGGATCCATCTCTGGCTTTGTTTGTTTTTAAGCTAGCATGGGTGAAATTGAACCATTTTTAAGTTAAGCGCCATCATTCATTTTAAAAAACGACAGTTTATGTCAATAGTATGGGGAAAAAAATGGTTGTATCGCATAAACTAAGATCATTAAAAAAATATATATATATGTATAACCGTAAGTCTAGTAATCACTAATTAGATTCCATGGCTGTAGTCTCACCTTACTAGAACTGCCATTTTTCGCCGCCATCTTCCTGCTACAGATGCCCAAAGGACAACTTTGCGAATGTAGTTAGCTTGGGTGGTGCTTATATCGAGTGTCGGACCCAACGGGTCGACCGTCGCTTACCTTCCACAGCTGGGGCCTGCAGGTGGTCGTCACTGACTCCCATGATTCGGGCTCTCGTCACGTGTCACCTTCTTTGCTCTCGGAAGCTTTTACTAGCTCCTCCCGCTAGCCGCTCTTGTTAGCCACTCCAGCCTATGGCTCCGACTAACTCCCGCTAGTCGCTCTTGTTAGCTGCTCCGGCTAATTCCGGCTTGTTCTTTTTTTGGTCACCGTTACTCGCAGAAAATAAGAATTGATGGTAGGCTTGCAAAATGTGGTCCCCCTGAGCCACCGTAGTGTGCGTGCTTCTAAATGCTTTTCTTTGACCACTAGATGGTGCTAAGGACTACACACGTGCTTTAAAATCCAAGAAAATATGTTTAAAGTGTATGTAAATATCCTTTACTGAAATTAACTTCACCACAGACAATCACATTTCATCCAATCTGACATTTTGATTTGTTTTCTTTTCATTCAGCGTTACAAAATGTCAGTTTATCGACGCTACAGTGACTTTGACGTCTTCCACGAGATCCTGCTTCAGAGATTCGCTTACAGAGTTGTGCCTTCGCTTCCTCCCAAAAGAATGTTAAAAGGAGGTACGGTGTGTCAACTCTACACATTGCTCCTTCAACAAAACAGGATGTAGATCTTGACAGTTTGATTGCAATGTAACCCATTTCCTTTTCATATCCGTAACTGCTTTGGCCACACAGTCCAAGCACGTATTAACTACTTGCTGATACTTGAAATGTAATATAACGACTTTTGCCACAGTTCTGACGTCCTTTTCTGAGCGGGACTTCATCGAGGCAAGGCGGCGTGCGCTGGGCAGATTCCTCAACTTGGTGGCGCAGCACCCTTTCTTCTCAGAGGATGAGCTGGTCAAGACCTTCTTCACATTCAGCGGCTCTGTATGTTTTCCTTTCTCCAAACCTGCTGGCTCTGCAAACCAAGGAGTGATATAGCCATGGCGACTTCCAGTTATTCATTGTCCTTTATCCCCCCCAACTTGAACCCACTTCGCAAACAGGATGTCCAGATTAGGCTGCGTGACGCTTACAAAAAGACAGGCGACGAGTTCATGACGAACAGAAATGCAACTATTGCAAAGGTTTGCAAATTTATCAAACTACCTCGAAACTTCCAGTCAAATCTTGAGAGTGGCTGATGGGATATTTGGCGTCTTTCCTCAGGACTACCTCCCCGCTGACATCCAGACTCAGTTCTCTGTGAGCAGAGAGCTGATCAAGAGCATCCACAACACCTTCTGGAAGCTGCGTGAGCAGGCCGAGAGGATCGCCGAGCGTTCCAAGGGGAACGCCAGCGACCTCCTCATGTTTGGCAGGGAGCTCAGGTATTTTGTTATTGCACTAGTGTAATTCCGGAGGCCTGGAAAAACAAATGGGATGATGAATCCCAACCCCCCACAAAGCATGTTCATGTTCAACTAATCTAATGGGAACACGATTGTCATAGAGAGATGCTAGTCTGACCAATACTGTATGTTTAGGAATTTATCATGGTGACCTAGTGGTTAGCACAACTGCCTCACCGTTCTCATGTTCAGGCTTCAAATCATTGCATGTTCTCCCCCATGCTCATGTTGTTTCTCCGGCTTCCTCCTAAATTCCCAAAACATGCATTAGGTCCGAATGTTTTGCTCCCATGGGGTCGCTGTTCTTCTTAACATAATAATAACTGAAAATAAATGGCTTTCCTATTATTGGTAGTTGCGGACACGTAGGCTGCTTGTGGCTGTCATGTCTCTTCATTGTGCTGGCGCCGGCAGCGGAATAGTGGCCGGTCACTGTGCGGTCTGAGGCGGCCACGGCAGAGCGATGCCCAACCTCCCTCCCCCAAGTCAAACGTATTTTTAGCGTACATGAATGCTTAGGTTGACACTTGGGTTGACTTCCTCCATTAAATGTACCAGAACAGAGCACAATTTTGCTTCCAAAAAGTTACTCGATCACAAAATAATATGAAACAGTTTAAATCTCAGCTCAGCAGAGGTTGAAGTCTTATTGAACATGGAATACATTTGACTCAAATATAAAACTCATAGGCACGGAATAATCCTGTTCCACTTGCTCGAGAGATATAGCCTACTGTTGTTCGTGCCTTTGGCCTCCAACAAGCCAGTGTGGTGCACACATGCTGATAACAAACGTTGCAGCAAAGCTACATATAACTAGCAACTATAACTAGAAAGAATATATAACTTATTGTATTGTATCATTTTTCTGTTAATGTTGCTGGGTTCTAATGTCTATATTAAAAGGTTTGTACTGTGACAATGCTATTCATTAGCCCGTCTTTCGCATTATTATGTTAGCATTAAGCTAGCAGACAGGCTGTTTTTGTAATTTGTTACTGTATACTTGAGCTGGGAGGGTCAATCAACCGCTTGATGCACCTTTTTGTTGACAGGCTGGTAAAGTCATCAAGGTATCTTCTCATAAGGCCACCCTGCTAGCAACTCTTATCAAACATCTCCAATACACAGTTAAATGACAAAGGAAATACTCTGGTGTTTTTACTGTGTTTATTAGGGTAATATATGAAGTAGTAGCCACAACAATCATGATATACAACAAAATATAAATGTGCTCATTCAGAAACGGTCTTTGCATGTATTGAAGTAATTTTGTTGACGAGATTATGTTTAAACCGCAGCATGCTGAGCTCAGAGACGTCATCTCTGCCGTCGTTGGCCTCGTCACAGAGTACATGGAGCCATCTGTGTCAGTGTGTCAAAAGTCTATCGGTGGAGTTTGCCGTGCTCTCGGACAAAGCCGCTAAGCAGGTGCAATGCGCACGTCTGCCCCCAACCTCAAAGTGGCAATAGGAAGTAAACATGTTTTTTTCTTCACGTTCCTCAGGGCAAGCGGGAAGAGGATGACGTTGTGGAAAGACTGAATCTTTTCCTGGATTTGCTGCAGTCTTACAGAGTGAGTGCCTCTCGTGTTGCCGACTAGGCTTCTTCAAGGTGTGAAAAGAAACGCAATTTTTTCGCTCTTTGTCTCCAGGACCTGTGCGAGCGCCACGAGAAGGGCGTGCTCCACGAGCATCAGCGGGCGCTACACAAGTACAGCATGATGAAGAGGCAGACGTTGGGCACCGCTGTGCACTCCAAAGAGCAAACATCCATGGAGCAGCTCGAATCGCGGATTATTCAGGTAAGACTCGTACGTTATCCACTGAGAAATGATGCTTATAAAGGACGCTCATGTTTTTCTGTTCTTGTCCTTTTGATTCTATTCCTAGCAAGAGAATGCCATACAGATCATGGAGTTGCGTAACTACTTTTCGCTGTTCTGCCTCCACCAAGAGACACAGCTCATCTTCACCTACCTGCCCATCACGTCCCACATCCTGGGAGCCTTTGTCAACTCCCAGGTGCAAGGACATCGAGAGGTAATGCTGTACTTTCTGTTTATAATATTCTTCATGTGCAGAAATCCCCTCGATATTTGTGGTTCACCTTTCACACATACAGTGTATTGTTTTGTTCTTTGGAAGTTTTTTTTTTTTTTTGGGTGGTAGGGTGGCGGACTTTTAGCATTTTTTGTTTGCTTTTTTAAACACCCTAAAATGCCACAAGATGGCGCCACATCCTCTTTTGATCAGAAAAGTAGTACAGCAGTAGGTCTGGTATGTTGAGTTGATGTATGTGGATTGAGAGATGAGCTCTTTGTGATGTGGAGGAAGTCAGGAGTCTTTTCAACACCTTAACTGTATGTTTCTTTTGAAAGCAGCACTAAGGAACTTTCAGTTTATATTGATTATGGCAGCGCCATATGGACAAAAACAATATTGTTATGTGTGAAGGAAGACCACATTTCCTATGAGGACAAGCCTATTGCGTCCTTTTTTTTAGCTCACGCCAGCGAGTGAAATCCGTGCCAATGTTGATCCTTGACTGACCTTTTTAACCGGATTGCTTTCCTTTTTCTTTTTTTCTTTTTTGTCTCCTTAGACAAAACTTTTCAGTTGTTTTGCAGCTTCCACCAGGAAAGCAGTAATCATGTGTCAACATTCAAATTGACTTCCGTCTTTGTAATGAATGAGGAAAAGGGGAAGTAACGTACGCCTTAAAGCATTCAGCACTTTTGTAGTTTTTTGTGTGGCTGTGTTCCCACCATCCTGCTCAAAGTTGCTCAGTGCCAGTAAAAATGATACAGACCCCCCGAGGCCATGGCAAAGGTACCATTTAGCTAGTTTTAAGTCAATGTTTTCATCAGAAAAGTTACAAAAATATTTTATTAAGGTTGAAAAGTTCCTTAGTGCTACTTTAAGGCTGATGTTGTAAGATGGAAAAATTCCAGGGAACATGAGGGGGATAGTGACCGAGGCCTGCATGAGTTTCTCGACTTTTCGGCCCATAGCTGCCAATGATGCAGAGGTATTTCTTGCCGCATGAGATTGTTCACTGATGTGCGTCAGACAACCGTGGATGGTTAATTTATTTACTGCCATTGACGGCTATAGACGTCAAAAATTAATTTGAACTATTTCTATTAGTTTAACATTTTCTCTTCCTTTAATCGCCTGATACTCCAAAATTGTTATCTTTTCTTTTTCTTTTTAATTCATTCGCTGCCTTTGACGGCTATAAATGTCAAAAATTCATTTGAACTATTTCTATTAGTTTAACATTTTTTCCCCATTTTTGTTAACAAGAGTGTGAAAACCTAGAATTTATTTTATGTACATTTAGAACAGATAAAAATTTTGTGATTAATCGTGAGTTAACTAGTAAAGTCATGCGATTAAAAACGATTACAAATTTTAATCGCCTGACGCCCCAAATTTTTAAATCTTTTCTTTTTTTAATTGTGAGTTAACGAGTGAAGTCACGCGATTAGTTACAATTAAAAAAAATTATCACCTGACGCTTCTTTTTTTTTTTAAAGAAAAGATGAAATAAAAGGATTATAAAAAATTAGGGGCATCAGGCGATTAGAATTCGTAATCGTAATTAATCGCATGACTTCACTAGTTAACTCACAATTAATCATCTGTTCTGAATGTACAATAAAACAATTTCTAAGTTTTTATACTCTTGTTAACAAAAGTGGAAAAAAATGTTAAACTAACGGAAATAGTTTAAGATGAATTTTTGACGTTTATGGTCATCAATGGCAGTGAATGAATTAAAAAGAAAAGATTAAAAATTCAGGTGTCAGGCGATTAAAATTTTAATTGGAATTAATCGCATGACTTCAATACTTAACTCATGATTAATCACACATTTTATATCTGTTCTAAATGTACAATACAAAAATCCTAGGTTTTCATACTCTTGTTAACAAAAGTGGAAAAAAATGTTTAACTAAAAGAAATAGTTAAACTGAATTTTTGAAGTCTATAGCCGTCAATGGCAGTGAATGAGTTAAGATGGATGCAATAGTGTGTGGTTGTCGGATGGCTACCATGTTCCAACAAGGCTGCAACGTCAGCAGGGAAGTAGCGGAGTCATGTTTGGAGCTGGGATCATGGGCAGACAGCTGCTTGGCCCTTTTCGGGTCCCTGAAGGTGTTAAAATAACCTCTGAAAACAATGTGGAGTTTCTGAAAACCCCCCAAACAAAATTAAGAACAGAACTTTGCCGAACAGCATCATCTTTATGCAAGACAATGCACAAGTTTAATGGATGCAAGAATTGCCAAGCTGCTATAAGTGGTCCTACGGTCAAATATAACATGAGCTGTTAAAATTTTTTGATTGAAATAATAGCTTTTCATTCCCGCAAATTCAACAAATTATAATTATCAGTTCTTTACAATTTATAAAATGTCTTGCATATTAATTTCACTTATTTGGAATAGTGCATTTGAACAAAAACTGTTTTTTATTTTTTGAAAAAAATATATACTGTTATCATTGGGAGGGTTGTTCTAACTACTCTCAATATTGAAGCTGAACGTCATTTGCAAAGACTAGTTAGAAAAATGAGAGAAAAACATTTGCATAATAATTTGGAACACAGTATAATCGGAAATCTCCAACCCCCCCATTTACAATGTTTTTTTTTTGTATTTCTATTTGTACATTTCAAGCTTCATAACAATTGATGGAGAAATAAATGTTCCTTTCTTTCCAGATGGGCGTGGTGTGGAATGAACTCCAGCCAAAACTCAGCTGTCTCTTCAGTGAAAGCAATGGCTTGAAACCCACCCCCTAGTACCATAAATTGTGATGCAAGGGGTGGGGTCCTGGGGGGGCTTTCCTACTGCACTGTCCACATTGCATTTAATACAAGTGGATTTTCCTCACTCACTGTTTGGGTTCATCAGGTTTGGCCTTTTGACGTTTTGGTTGTCGGCAAACGCTCAAAAATCCAAATTAACTTTTACTGCCAACGAGGAGGGAAATTCTCCAGGTCGTAAGCGACCAGTTAGTACAGTGGACATTCCTGCCCTTTCTGTTCATAAGTTATTGCGTAAGAAGTGAGGGAAAAAACAAATCTAGTGTTTTACTTATTTAAATCCAGGGAATGCGGTTTAGTTTGACTATTGGAGTTCAGATTTTTGACACAGATGATACACGTCTTTATATGTGCGTCCTATTTTGCCGTCTTGTTTTATGCAGTCGTTTATTGTTGACATGACTAAATGTACTTTGGTTCATAAGATAATTCAAAGTGCCTAAGCTCAAATATGCACAATACAGTTATTGACGAGCTGACAGTATACACGCCTCACTCCAGATGTGCAATATGTAGCGTTGGAATCCGACAAACCAGGTGACTCCAGTTTAAAAGCTGTTTTGGAATACTTTTATTATATATATTTAAAAACAAAAAAAAAGAGAGACATATTTAGAAAAGGAACACTTGGTCTGATTTGCACAGCTTACAAACAATACTGCACAAACGTTTATTTTTGATGGCATTTTATAGGAAATCATTCAGAGATGACTGATGAATCTGTTGAAATATTTGCTTTGCTGAACAATAAAAAGAATGATAATGCTCATTTTGTGTTTAATCGTGCAACTTTGTCAACATTTTTTGTTTTATTGCACTTCAAAGCCGCCCCACCATTGGGCTACTACCAGCCAGTAATGGACTTTTGATATCAACGCCAGTGCTTCACTGGGAGATCATCCTACTACATACTAGTCATCCAAATCCAAATACGCTTATGCCGCGCACAGCCATTATAGAGGGCATATTTCCATGCCGTTAGGGACATTATATTCAGCATAAGACAATCCACAAGTGACACGCAAAAAGGTGTCGTTACCACAAGATAGCATCGTAGTACTTTATTGGACAAAGCTACCGTATGAAACAAAGCTCTTGAGTTCAGCATGCTTATGAACAAATCTCAAACCGCAAATATGAAAGGGTGAACAAAAATGACAATTGACAGATAAATTAATTGATCATTATGCCCAACCCTAATTGCTGTTCATGGCTATTTTGGTCCAATGGTTGGCAATGGCAATTCCTGGCACAGAATATCTTTCGCATCAATACCGCCGAGTCTTCTCTGAACAGCAGCCACTGAGGAATGTGAGAATTCTCACACAGCTTCATCTCACAGTTCTTCCACCTCGTCCAGCTTGTAGCTCAGGATGACGTCGTGGCCTCGGAAGTGAAAGAAGCCCACAAATTTCCTGTTCTGCAGCAGCAGCGGGAACCACAGCTTGTCGTCGGGCCACATTTGGTCAAAAGGGATTTTGTTACGGTCGAACCACTGAGGTCTCATTTCTACAGCATGAGAGATGTGAACAATTGAATCCTGTTCGTGACTATGTGCTTCATAAAACTGCTGCTATGGAAACTACCTTCGGTCTCCGTTGGCGCTCCGTTGTATGAGTCGGCTCTAAAAATATGGACATCAAGCAGCTCCTTGTCACTCTCCATTTCAAATTGTATGTTTCCCACCTTTTCCAGCGTGTCCACTGTGAGGCCACTTTCTTCAAGGAGTTCCCTGACCAAAAGAAAAAAAAATACAGTTGTGTCTTGGTTTACAAGTTTAATTTGCTACGTGAAATGAATGGAAATGTGTTTGATCCTTCTGGCGTGCTCACCGACGCCACAATTGCAGTGTAACACAGAAATACAGACACATGAGGAAAGTTTCACAAGAAGTAAGCTGTAGTAATATGCCATTTTTCGCAGAAGATAAAGAATGTATGCCTTTGATTAAGGATGTTCAATACCACTTTTTGTCAGACCGATACCAGACACTGATGTCACTACTTTGGCTATATAACAACACCCCCCCCCCTAAAATTATATGAAATTAATGACAATATTCTATCCTTCTCATTAAAATTAAAATGGCCACAAGAGGGCAGCCAATAACGGTATTTATCAGCTACCCTCACGACTACCGATACCTAGGGAAAAAAAGCCTGGTTATGGTGATACCTAGCATTGGCAACGTCCATCCCTACCTGTGATTGTAGTTATGTCTTTTCTACATGTGTTGCTGAAATATTGCCAGACATCAGGTTAATTCAATCGCGTTCACGTGTAGTGGTTACGATAAAGACAAAGTTGAAGGCAGATGCTGCCGGTGGTGGCCATTTAGCACTGAATGAAATAAAAACGTGAAGGTATGTATAACAAATGTGCCCAAGATAAGAGTTTTCTATTGTTTTTGATATATCGTGTGATGATTTTGGCGTATTCTCTTACATGTATATGGTCATCACGGCCCATCCTCTGAGGGAAACCATGGTTACATAGTGGCCCAAGACCAAAGCAAGTTTGACACCCTTGTAAAGTTTCACGTTTATTTTTCACATATAACTAGTTATAAAGGTATTACCAGTAGTGAAATTATAAAACCTTTTTATACCATTTTAATCAGTAAAAAACTGAAATTTACAATTGAAAACAATGTTTTTTCGTAAAATATACACGACTATAAAAAAAAGCTATATATATAATCTAGCATGTGACATTTGCTCTTTGACCTCTCCCCATCAAAAATAAACAGACCTTCTTGCTCCTTCCTCAACAGTTTCTCCACTTTCGACTTTGCCCCCGAAACCATTCCACTTCCCAGCCCCGAATCCTCGTTTCTTCATACCCAGTAGCACCCTGCCAGGCTCGACCACCAGAACCAGAGTCAACAGCTTTGTACTCAGCATCCCACCTGTCTTATGAGAGCAATCGACAAGAATTACATTGACCGAAAAAAAACGTAAAACTGTTTCACCTCGAGAATCATCATCACGTGTTTATTTCCAGTACAGTACAGTAAAAGGATTCCCGCTTGGGATGTGTAACACTGAAGTACAATCCACTAGAAACAAATGTGATGGGTTACTGCACATATAAAAACATAACCTAAATTATATCTGACACAAGTAGAAAAATGAACCACCACTTATATATTATACTGATGGAAAACACAAAAGCGATTTAAACACGCAAATTGTGTTTCAATCAAACAAGTTCAATGTGAGCAAATTTGTTGTTTTATTGTTTTAGGGGACATATTTAGTTAATGCACACCATCCAATAGAAAGTTGAATTTTCACGCATGCGCAGTTCATCACACTTCCTTGCTACTCTCCTTGCCCTCCAAATTTGGCCCAATAACATGATTTGTCTCCTACACCAGAGATTTTTCTTTTCTTCGTGTCGCCTACCGAAGAAGAAAAGCAACGCGGAGCACAGGTGGATCGCGCGGCAGGTGAACGACCCTTACGTCAAAGCTTCGCACGCCCAAAACTTCCGCTGCAGAAGCGCCTTCAAGTTGCTGGAGATCGACGACAAGTTCCGCTTCCTGCAGCCGGGATGCGGCGTGGTGGACTGCGGGGCTGCACCCGGAGCCTGGAGCCAGGTGGCCGTGCACCGGGTCAACTCGGCGGGGACCGGTGAGTGTATATTCAGATATTTTAAAATTAAGCCACCGTTTTTTGAAGAAATAATTTCACTAGTATGCTACTGCTAAATCCTATAAACTGTACATCAAAACTTCCCAATGGTTTTATAAAGTTAAAACAGACCCGGAAAACTGCATTGTGTATGATGATGATGATGATGATGATGATGATGATAATGATGATGATAATGATGATGATGATGAGTTTAGTTATCCACCTATCGCACAGTTTGAACAATACCGTTGCGCTTATAGGAACAAAAGTAAAAAAAAAAAAAAAAACAATAAACAAAAAAAACAATACCGTTCTGTCCATGAAAATAGTTGATATAGGAATTGGATGGTTAGTTTAGCAAGATGATATATTAATATTGTCATGTCCTTTACTGCTGTCCATTGCATGTATGAATATATACACTTAAAGATAGCTGAATTAACATTAGTGTGTTTTGAACTGAAGATCCAACATTACCCCGGGGTACAGTCATCGGCATTGACCTCTTAAACATGCTACCTCTGGATGGCGCCCACTTTCTGTCCAACCACGACGTTGCTGACCCCGCCACCCACGCCAAGCTGCCCGAGTTCCTCCCTGGCGGCAGGGCTCATGTCCTCCTTAGTGACATGGCACCCAATGCCAGTGGCTTCCGGGAACTGGATCACGAGAGGCTCATCTGCTTGTGCTCGTCACTGTTGGACTTGGCAGGAAAGATTTTGCGCCCTGGAGGCTCTCTGCTATGCAAATACTGGGACGGCATCCTGGCCCGTCAGCTCCAGGATAAACTCTGTCTGGTGTTTGGGAGCGTTCAGAGTTTGAAGCCAGATGCAAGCCGCAAAGACTCTGCTGAGAGGTATTTCCTTGCCAGAAACTACAGGAAAGCGGTCAATGGATGAAGTTACCTTTACCAAGGACAATATCTATTTTGTTTGGGTTGAGCCAATTTTTACAACCTTAATTTTTGTACGAATATTTTGTCCCAGGGAATTCTTTTTCAGGGGTGTGCTGTGTTTACATGGTCATCTCAAACCATGTGTCAATCTACATTTGAACTATATTTGACACTAATTGCAATCTTCCAGATTTTCAAAAATGTTAATTGAACATGTTCATATTTTTATATTATTTTGTCAAACCACATGAGATCAGCTTGTCATTTAAATGTATATCAAAATTCTGTAAGATATTTATTAGTTACCAAAACGGACAGTTTGCCTCACTGTCTCAGGAGAACAATGTGATTTCTCTTGGTCAGTTAGCGGACAATGATAATATTAAAAGTTCTGACAACTAAAACGTACTCATTGGTTGTTTGTGTAATTATTTATAATATAATGACTTAAGTGCAGTATTTTGAAATGGTTACTGATTGTTTATGTATGTGCTGTAATTTGTTTCCCCCCACGGATCAGGATAAAACTTTACCCTCTGTAAGTCATCAATAAATAGTATTGCATCTAATATATATATATATATATATAAATACATACTGTGTGTATGTATCCTATATGAAGTAGCTACACAAATTTCTACTAAACTAAAAAAATAAATGGCAGTGATAATTTATAAAATTATTGAATTGAATAAAGTGAAATGGGTGATGAAGTAAACAAAATCTTTTAAAAAATGTACTCCATTGGAAAAAGAAATACAGTAATAATTTGAGCGAAGAAAAATAAAATTCCAAATTTTGGTAAGTGTTGACCGAAACGTGTTGCTTTTGAATAAAAAGTAGATGCACTTTGCCACCGTCATCAATAGATGGCACTGTTGAGGTGTTAATGAGAGGCTGCTATTGCATCCCTGCAAAGCAAACAGTGTTGCAGCACTGGCTTAGTAAAATGTGACGCTTTACAAGAAGCATATGCCCGGAGAGCTCCACTGAACCTCCTCGTTGGCCCACAGTGTTTGTCCTACACACTCACTTTGCTGTTTGCCTTGCGAGGAAGAGGAAAGACATTTACCGGCACCGCTCATGCTAATAATTAGCACCGGCGGCCATGTAGAAATATCTCACTCTGTCATTGAGAACAAGTGATGAGGAACCCTCACATATTGCATGACTAATGGGAAGGAAGGAAGGAGCACAGTGGAGGGAGCTTGGCACACAGAGAGTGTCGCTGCAGTCAGGCAAAGAGAAAATATTAGCAGTCCGGTGCACACGTTGCCTTGAGGCCCGGCTCAACTATACATGGAAGTTATTCTCATGCAGTGGCTCTCAGTTTTGCTTGCTTTTCTATTTGGATCCCCCCCACCCACTGGAAACAATATAAATTGTCCGTTCAAGGATCACACTAATCACTTTGTAACATTTCTATCCATCATGCCAAGTGTACTTTGTATTTAGTGGATAACTAACAATCAATACCTTTAAAAGGAATGTAATGACAAGTTTGCTCTATACTATTTATTTGGTTATTAGCATAACGAGATTCATTTTTCAAAAATAATTTCCAGTTTAACAGATTTTGTAGAAACTTTATTTGGGCGTGCGCCGCCATTGTTATTTACGTCGCAACGAATTCAGTGCGTAGGCGACTGGCTATCTGCCGAGCAATGTGAAACGCTTCTAAAGAAAGCAAGGTAAGTCTCCGTAGCGTTCCTAAAGGGACGATCAAAACTCTTGAATGCGTTTGGTGAATGACGAGAGCAAGGCAGGGGGGAGGGTGACTCTCCCGATCGTATGTTGTTTCTTTAGGAACATTATGAGACTTACCTTAATTTCTTAATAATACGATACGATACGATACGATATACTTTTATTTTCCCGTGGGGAACTTTTTCCTGGCGTTAAGCGTTTCACATTGCTTGGTAGAAAGCCAGACACCATTCTACGTCGCTAAGCACGGAATGCGTTGCGACGTAAATAACAATGTACGTCCAAATAAAGTTTTTTTAAAATGTATTTAACTGGAAAGGGTTTTTGAAAAATGAATCTCATAGTTATGCTAGTAGCAACCAAATAAATAACCTAGAGCAAACTTATTACAGTCGGGGTTCCTTTTTAAGAAAAATATTTTTTCTACTTGCTGTCAACTGAAGATGACATCATCTGTGCTGAGGAAATATGTAACGACCAATCATGGCTCAGTTCGCTGACCAAGCCAAAAACAGGTCAGCCATGACTGGTCGTGACCAACTTCCTCGGCACAGGTGATGTAATCTTCAGTCGACAGCAGGTGGAAAAAAATGTTTTTAAAGGTATTGATTGTTTATGAAAAATAATGAAGTTATTAAATTCATTCTGAACAAAATATTAACTTTTTACTGCTAAAAATTGCTCAATGAGTCAAGTATCCCTTTAAAGCTGCTCAGTGCAGCTGTTATCCAACCTTTTCACCGGCTCCCACTTGCACCGCGTGATGACATCACAGCAGAGCTACAAAAACTCCTTGACACTGGTATCATTGAGCAGATTGACGCATCCCCTTGGATTATGTAGCATATGACTGTACGCCATACTGCTAAACATTGTCACAGCAGTGTCGCAAAGTATCGCAAAGCGGATGTTTGAGGAACGGATGTACACGTGACGGCAGTTGAATAAATAAAGCAGACTTGGCACTCACAGTTGTGTCGTACTCACGTTCTTGGACATAACAGAGGGTACTGCTAATATAGTTACATAAAAATGTGGCTTCACATTTTTTGTTATCTATAAAATAATAAACGAGTGAACACTGTATTAAGCGCACGTATTTAGCACGTATGCACAAATTTCGTCCATAGCATTTTTGTCATACATCTGGTTTGGAAATGCATGGTCCTATGTGGCCTCCAGTAGCACTGATGAACAATTGTGGCCCCTTCCAGTATTTAAAGTGCCCATCCTTGCTCTATATATACAAACTGTATACTGTACGATGTTGAGATTCTTGCTCATATTAGAGATCGGCTTGACTACCGTATTTTTCGCACTATAAGGCACAACGGATTATAAGGCGCACCTTCAATGAATGGCCTATTTAAAAACCTTTTCCACATATAAGGCGCACCGCATTATAAGGCACAGAGAATAGAAGCTACTGTAGTGGCTGGGGTTGCGTTAAGCATCCACTAGATGGAGCTTACGTAACCAATAGTGATCCACATATAAGGTGCATCGGATTATAAGGCGCACTGTCGTTTTTGGAGAATAATAAAGGCTTTTAGGTGCGCCTTATAGTGCGGAAAATACAGTAATTAAGGTTTTTTAAAAAAATATATTTTTGTTGCTCACCAAAGCTGTAAATCATACTCCCCGTAAGTTGTATACTTAAGTTTTAAGTTGATTTGCCATTTGTCACTGTCTGTGGACAAACATTGTTTCTGGTCAGCTGAATGCGAAGCCAGTGCTGCCTCATTCACAACTCGGCCCCATTTCGACATATGCTGCAGACACATGCTGCAGACAAAACCTAAAAAACTAACCAAAAAAAACCACGAAACTCTGGAGTTTGACGAGCTTTAAATTAAGCAGGCTGTTGTGTTTGTTGTGCCACAAATGTGCGTGACTGCCTACAAAAGGGAAAGCCGACATTTGAGAGCGGCTTTTCATGTCCTCGGCGAGGGAGTGAATGGAGCTTTGTCAGTGGCAGAATAATGCAGAGTCATAGCATTGTTGCCTGTGTGTTCATAATTTTAATGTACTTTTTACTGTACGTGTATTTGCACTTCCCTAAGTACCACAAGTAATGTACGCATTATGCTATCATAATCACTAAATGTATGGGCCTTTGCAGCACATCAACCTAAAGTTAATGTATTCCTTTTCTATAGCACTGGTCCTCACTTAGGATTGTGACGCTTGAGGTTATCCCAACTGACCACGGGACTGGTTGCCAGTTAATCGCAGGCAGGGCACACAATATGGACAAGCATTCACACTCATATTCACAGCGATGGAAAATTCTCAATCTTCAGTGACCCTAACATGCGTAATGTCTAATGTCCTCAAGGGCTGGAGTCCTGCAGGTTTTAGATGTCGCCCTCCTCTAACACAGGTGAGGATCATTATCAGGCTTCACCGATGAGCTGATCATATGAAGAAGGGAGAAGGGAAACATCAAAAACCTGCAGGACTTCGGCCCCCCTTAAGCACCGAGTTTGCCCACACTGGAAGACTGTGTATATCTTCCTCTAACAACCCAGGCTAAACTTGAGATCAACATGTAGTGTAATGCTTCCTTGACACCAATTCCGACATTCCTATTAGCCAGGCTTAGCTTTGGGTGTTACAGAAAGAGTACAAAATGGGGACATTTTCAGGAAACAGCTGAGGATTGGTACAAAGGGGGGGAGCGAATGAGTAAATTTATCAATAGTGAAATGCTAAAAGTACTGTACCATGAAATCAAAGTGTAACAAAAATAATTTCGATGTAACTTCCATTTGTGCGAGTTTGCCATTGAGGTGACACACGGCGATGGGTGTTCGCCACACATTTAGCTAAGTAATAAAAACGAAAATTAAAAACTGAAAATCAGGTTTAAAATAATAACATAAATAAAATTGTTAAAACTAAACAATTAGCAAGAAAATAAAAAAAAACTGTAAAACAAAAAATATTAAGAAGAAAATGAAAATCCCACTAATCCAAATAATAATAATAATAATATAGACCGAAATTATACCAGTGTGGTATCTTTGTCCAAAGTGTGTAATTTGCTGCTTTACTCCCTCGTAATAATCCCCTCTGAGACGACTGGATTTTGCCATTGTTTGATGTGTAGCGCATTACTTTTGCGGTTTATATGGATTACAAGGCTTTCTTGTGTCTTAGTTTCTTGTGTCAAACATTCTCGCAGGTCTCAGCAGTTGATGGTGACATATTTGAATCATCTGTCTCCCGATTGATTTTCAAAGCATCACAATGTTGTTTGAGTTGTCCCTTGAACTGTACAGCGTGCTAAAGTCCAGTTTTAAGAAGCATCGGCAGCTTTGTAGTATATTTTGCCTCCATGCTGAAGGCTAATGGTAAGTAGGAAGCCGCGGCATGGCTAAAATATACGCCTCATATTTACAAGAGGTCAATAATATTGACGCGCTGTCTGCAACTTGCTCCGTTGATTAACTCACTTCATTCAGATCTACTCTCAGGGGCTTGTTTCCGTCGCGACTGCAATCGATGGCTTTTCTGTTTGTTAAGCAGTCACGTGACCTCCACTTCCTCCCATGCAGCAACATCATCATATGCTCCATCGCCACACTCGGGCTACAATTATAGCAAAAATGATATCAAGTCACTTAAAAATATACAAACTTCGAAAAGTGCCTGGCTTTGATTACCAAGCATTCAAAACGTTTGTTTTCATACAGACGATGTTAATCCGAGTCTAGTTTCTCTCTCTGCCGTATGACTGGTGCTCCTTGCTTCTGGAAATGCACCTTCACATTTATCTGCTTGTTTTCGGCAGTGATGTTGTCGCTGATGTTATAATGGAACTATTACTGTTGTTAATACGGCTGTTGTTGTGCCTATTGTTTTGTTCTCGTCCCTCTGCTCAACCCTTCTGTCCTAACCCGTTTTATCTATCTATCTATCTATCTATCTATCTATCTATCTATCTATCTATCTATCTATCTATCTATCTATCTATCTATCTATCTATCTATCTATCTATCTATCTATCTATCTATCTATCTATCTATCTATCTATCTATCTATCCATCTATCCCAAACTAAACTGAGTTAAACTGTTTCCCACCAATTCAATTTTCCTGTTTTCTTTCTTTCATTTTTTTTTTTTGGGGGGGGGGGGGGGTAAAAAGCGGTCAGGTGACGCACTTGGGCCCCTGTATGAGCCCTCCCCACCCTGCTACATGACAACTTGAGGACTTAAGTTTGCCTCTGCAGATATCTAGTGCAACTTCGACACGCAGTTAGCCAGCTAGCTTGCCTACACACTGATAATGCTTCTTTCCTTCGGATAATCTGCTGAAGTGAGCACTTTAGAGCGCCTCGTTGTCAGTCCATAAGTGTGCGCATCTCACAGACACCCCAGTGGGATTCATTAAAGCCAAGGCTTTAGGCAGAGATGTTTTTTCATGTTTTTTTTTTTTATGTGTAACCATAAGAAAGATGCTAGCAACTATTTTCCAGTGTAAATGATATTTGATTGACAGTTAACACTTGAGTGGGGTGCGGTTTCAGTGAACACGCCTACTATGACTAGTACTACTATGATTTTTTTGGGGGGTACTTGTCGATTTCTATTTATTTATTTATAGTCATTCAAATTTGGGAGTGTTTGTAACAACACCCTTCTCTGTGGTGTTACCAGAAATTTATTTTCACTTAAAGAGTGAGGTTAAACCTCCTAAATTGGACACTTTGGAGACGGGGTTGTATTTCAGTAATACTATAGGGTAGTGCCATTTTGAATTTTTTTGTTGTCATTTTTCCGAGCCAAGTGTCCTTTAATAGATGCTTGGGGATGAGGGTAAGTAAGGACGAGCAACGTTGTGGTGTTTTATTTAAATGCAATGTGTGCAATGTTTGTTTATAACAATTGTATGCAATGTGTTAGTGCTGTCAAAGTTAAAGTGTTAACTAATTAATTAACCACAAAAAAATATCGCAGTAATCATGTATTAACGCAGGTTAAAAACACTATTAATTTTGACCGCAGATGATCGTTTAGCTGACAGCGGATGGTTACGTTAAAGGTAGCACAGGTTGTGTTTGAGTAATAAAACATAACTACATGCATTAAAGTAAAGCATTTAATAAATGTTTATGTATGACATTCAGAATATTTGTCAAAATATTGAGGCCATTTTAAATTATGCAAGTAATTAACTGATCAGAAAAAGAAGAGTATGCGAGAATGCAGTGGATCAAAAAATGTTGAAAACGTCCTCATAACATTAAATGTCTAAATAATAAACTCAACAGGTGCTTTTCAAATTTGGCGGACACATTATTTTTGATAAAAAAGCCTTTTTAATTAAGCGATTAATCGGGATTAATTAATCTGATAAAAAAATATAATTGCTTGACAGCTCTAGTAACGTTTGATGTTTGTTGGCTGGCTAAACAATAAAATACAAATGTAAGTGTCTGGAGTGGTGGCGGGTCCATTGTACGATTCTTTTTCAGCTTCATTGTTGTCGCTTAGCTCCTTATTTTTCATCTTGCACTCATGTCCATGCCACAACACAAGGACTATTACTTTGAGAAGTAAGACATGCTATTCCCATGACTTTTATAATGATGCTGTTCTTTTCTGGTGACCGGCCGGTCCTTGCGGGGACTCTTGAGAAGCCGTATTGACAGTGATTGTCAGTTACAGTTGACTTGAAAGACGGATGTCTGAGACGCGGGCCCGGCCATTGCTCGGCTCCCCTCCAGCAGTTACCGTCATTTGATTTGGACCCCAGATAATAAACACAGTCTTATCTCGGTCTCAAAATGTGAACCTGAATGGCTTGGGCGCCGTGGGAATACAGAGAAAAGAAGGATAGAGACAAATTGGACCGCACATGTCAGCAAAGACGGATTCGCCAGGCCCTGCAATTGGATTAAACTTTTCAACGGCCTGACTAGACATTGACGTCCTGGCCTCCAGCGGCACACCATGGAGTCTATTTGCTGTGGCTGGCCAGAATGCGGCATTGATCTCTCTGAGCTCCTCTCGGCGGAGGTCCGACTACCGGTATTTGCCTCATTTGTCTTTCATATTTTATCTAATGCACGACATGGACATAAACATGCCTCCTGTTGAGCATTATTAACAATTACAGTGCAGCCGCTAAAGCTGAAGGTCCAAATTCAATGAACTTTTCAGCTTTTTCTTGCGATGAAAACGTGCAAAGACTGGGAGCTATTTAACACTCAGTTGTGGAGCTACAGCGTTACACTGCTTTTCACCATTTCAGTGTGCTTTTTTCTCTTTTTCATTTTTTTATTATTTATTTTTTGGTGCCTTAAAAACGTAACCGATGACACACTTAGGCATCTGATAGGAGTGACACCTCCCACACTATGCCTTCTTTGGCTTTAACGCTTATTGGCACAGTAGCTGTATATTTTTAGCTAGTTGTGTGAAGGCTGAACGCGACGTCTTTTTTGTTCCAAATATTTACGGCTTACCCACAATTCCCGATTTCGTACCCTAATTTTTCCCATGCTTTTCCAATGGCATATTCAACATTTCACATTTACTTCCACATTTTTCATCTGATTCACTTCATTCCCACTTCAATAAATACCACCAATTCACGCCATGAGCTCTTCCAGCTTTTTCAGTTCCAAATTTCACGCCTTACCCACGATTCCCTATTTTGTACCCTACTATTCCACATCCATTCTTAATGGGAGATTCTACATTTCACATTTACCTCCACATTTTCAATTTGATTAACTTTATTCTAACTCCAATATATTCCACCAATTCACGCCATGAGCTCTTCCATTTCTTTCAGTTCCATAATTCATGCCTTACCCACAAGTCCCCATTTTGTACCCTACCATTTCCTATTTATTACCAATGATTCGACATTACCATCTACTTTCACATTTTTCATCCGGTTCACTTCATTCACACTTCAATATATTCCACCAATTCACGCCATCAGCGGTTCCATCTTCTTCAGTTCCAAAATTCACCTCTTACCCACGAATCCCCGTTTTGTACCCTACTTTTCACCACTCATTCTTAATGGGGGATTCTACATTTCACATTTACTTTCACATTTTTCATCTGCTTCACTTTGTTCCAACCTCAATATATTCCACCAATTCACGCGATGAGCTAGCTACACCGAGGATTCTCACAGCCCCGCCCGCCCACCTGGGGCGGCGGCCATCTTGGCCAATTGAATAGGTACGCCTGGCATTAGCTTAGCATGCTAACACGTGATTTATGACATCAGCATGGCCCCAGGATATGGATAGTAGTCATTAGCCACTTCCTGGCTATTAGCATTAGATTAGCATGCTAAGCTAGCACGCGATATATGACATAAGCATGGATATGGATAGTAGGGTCATTAGCCACTTCCTGGGTATAAGCATTAGCTTAGCATGTTAAGCTAACACGTGATAAATGACATCAGCATGACACCAGGACATACCCAGTAGGGGTTATTAGCCACTTCCTGGCTAGAAGCATTAGCTTAGCATTATCTTAGCATGCTAAGCTAACACGTGATTTATGACATCAGCATGGTCCCAGGATATGGAAAATAGGGTCATTAGCCACTTCTTGGCTATTAGCATCACCTTAGCATTAGCTTAGCATGTTAAGCTAACACGTTATAAATGACTTCAGCATGACCCCAGGATATACCCAGTGAACTTATTACTAGTTAAGCATCAGCATTTCCCCCCATTCATTCTTAATGGGAGATTCTACATTTCACATTTACTTCCACAATTTTCATCCGTCCATGGGTTGGCTGTCTACACCTGCCCTGTGATTGGCTGATGATGACTAACAAGGACGAACCCTGTAGAAAATGGATGAATGGTGCATGGCCCATTTACAATGACAATACAATACCTATGACTTATTTTTTGTCATAGGCAAACTTTCTCCATGTGCACTTTATCTCCTATGGGTGAGTTGTGCATTTCAGCTTCATTGGATCATTGCTATGGCAGAGGAGAAATAATTACAAACATAATGTAGGGAATCTAATGTATGTCATGCAGAGCGTACCTGAGTTGATAAACTCAGCGCAGCCTACTAAGTAGCACGCCAACTAAAGCTTGGAGGACGAACTGAGCCTCTCCTTTCCGACGTGTGCCCCGCATTGCAGAACGTTATTAAAAGGAGAGAAATTGCATTCATAAATTTGATGTTTTGGTCGTGACTGGAGGCCACAGAAGATCTTTTTTTTTTTGCCCGGAAGATGAGACGCTTGTGTTACTCGCCTTCTTCTTCAAATTATTGTCAAAGTGGCGGCGGTAATTTGCAGTCACACAACAAGAAACGTTCAATCAGGGTGGGAGAAAGCATGGAGAGCATACAGACAGATGCGAACTAATTTTATTTAAATGGAAGGAGACATTTTTTAACAAAATAGGCAATATGCATTGATCAAACAAATGGTAACTTACTTCTCACACAAACCAAACATGTTGGATGTAAAGATAACTGAAAACTCAACATTGTCCATACTGTAGGTGTGAATTTAAGTTTGAATGTTTTTTTGTTTTTTTTTAATGTGCATTGTGACTGCCTGGCAACAAGTCAAGCTCACCTGTGACACAAATGAGGGCAAACAGAAAATAGATGGATAGACAGACAATTGTGCTTTATTTTATTTATTTAGTTATTTATTTAGCAGTTTTGATGACATTTTAGTTGATGGTAGACCTCCATTTTGGAACCTGAGGGACTTGGTTGCTGCTAATAAGTGCGCCATGAATATGTAATGTCCAATTTAAACTGAACATTTTAAGCAGGCTAAATTATTGATTATCATCAATCTTGAAGAAGTTTTGCTTGGAAAATCCAGTAAATTCGCTTTTGCCTCTGCAAACAATGTCGGCTTGTCTCGGTCACGTGAAAAGTAGTAAAAAAGTTAAGCCCACAAACTAGCAAAAATAAGTAACAAACATCTTTGGAAAGCTTCTTAAAAAAGGTGTAATAACGATACAGAAGAAAAGAAGAGCCTACAACTTCCAAGAAAAAGAAGCTGCATTTAAGAGACAATAACTTAAAATAACTTGAAATATGTGTAATATGCTGTCACAGGCTCACAAATGAGGCAATGAAGCCTTCAAAATTGCTTTGGCACATGGACACCAAACACCCAACATTAAAAGACGACAAGACTTTGGAGTTCGTTTTAAAGGTAAAACAGCGGACAAGAAGGACAGAAGCAATTACTGATGGCCTCCACATCAATAGATACGAGTACACTTGACAGTATCATAATTGGTAGCAAAATACACAAAGTTACAGACACTGGCTACATGTCACATTTGTATGAACATGATCTATCTGATTTTTTTTTAAATTTAAAAAATTTTTGCACATCAGTATGAACAGTTCAATTCAGATTTTGTTTTCCAAAAGTGATCCAGGTGTGTTTTGAGTGTGAATATAATTCATATACAGTATGTATCCAGTCTGGACGCTAAGGTCGCCCTTGTCTGACCTATACGTCACAATTGTTCAACAAAACAAGCGGCGTTGAAAGAAATGGCAGACAAAGGACTCAAACAGTCAGTGGCTATAAGAGGTGTATGCTTTAGAACTGATAAATATATCATTTATTATATTTATATGGTAGTAGTACAGTAGTAGATAGCTGCGATAGGCTCCAGCACATTTGCGACCCTCGTGAGGATAAGCAGTTTGGAAAACGGATAGATGGATGGATGGACGAATCTATGGTGTGACTGGTCAGTTCAAGTCATTCACCACATGATATGATTTTTTAAATATGCGTGCCACTTTACAGACACATTCCTATCACATTAGAAATCACATTTGTTTTTGCAATGTGAATGACAAATGTTAAAAATCTGAGTTAAAAAACAACAACAAAACATTTGAAGTGGTCATCATGCCCTGCATTGTGAACGTTGCCACAAGCAACACACATTGGGTGTCACTAATACAGTTGTGCTTGAAAGTTTACACACCCTTGGGTTATGTAAACGTACTCAAGTAAGGTGTGGATACCTGAAAATCTTATACTTACGTAGAGTAGCAAAGTATACACTTTCTTGCTTCACAGCATTGTTTCATCATAAACCCGTGTCTATGAGAGGTCCGATTATCAGTACTGTATGCTTGTGGCTAAAAGAGATCTTGCAACGATTGGTCTGTTCAAATGTTCCATCATTGAAGTGAGACGATTGGGAGCTGAAAAGGCAACCTTACCCCACATAGCCTTGTCCATTTGTGTCGGACATCCTTCAAAATCGATAGCGTGCAGAAAGAGCCTTTGCTTTGGCATGTGTTGGCATCATCCCTCAGCCCTTTTTGCCCTGAGCATACAATGACAAATGTATTTTGCTTTCCCCTAAACCGCACAAGTGTGACAAGGAAAATGTTCAATCATCCCCAAGCAAGCTGGAGGGGGGAAATTCATGATTGCGAGACAAGTTGGCCACTGTAACGCTGGAAAGAAGCGGAGTGAGGCGCGACAGCTCATTAAAAAAAGCGACACAGTGACTCGAGACTTGACCTGAGGACACGTGAAGAGCAGGCCTGCAGCAATAGACTATATTTCATTGAATTAAACACCCCCGCCTAAAGATTAAACCACATGGGCCGGTGGCTAAGAACAGAATGTGACCAGGAACACAAGCAAAAAATCCTCCATAGTCGAACTACAGTATTGCCTGGTGCTGATTTTTGACTTTCAAGTTGCTCCAAGTTAACTGTAGGGAATCATGTATATTGAACTCATCCACTCTGGGGGTTATACTGTGGCCATCTTAAAACCTTTAACAGTTCAGTACAGCCATTGTTTAAAGACACATTGTTATACAAGTATAAAGAAAACACTAGAATATAATACAACCTGAAGATGACTAGAAGACAATGGAGAGAGAGAACAGGAAGGTGTTTAGACTCTATTAACCCATTCACTGCTGTGTTCATTCATATCCATCAATTGGAATACAGCTGTTCTGTCCTAACGACATGTATACTGTACTTTTGCAAGTACTTTTTGCAATGAGTCTATGTGAAAGATGGTTTCGTCTTGCTTGTCTGTGAAATTCTAGTTTGGAAACCACTGTAATGACCAAAAGATCAACACAGCTTCTGAGTTGAAGACAAAGATTAGGAAGGGATTCTCAGCTTATTATGTTGATTATGAGAATGTACAACTAAATGTTTTTTTAACCCGAAAAACAGGACAAAAAAAAAAAGTGGGATGGGGGGAATCCCGGAATAGGTGAAACCAGAGGTATGCAGGAGTCCACTAACGTAGCTCTGCAAGCTGAATTCTTGCGGTATTTGTGAGTTCACAAACTCCAGAGAATACATCTTGTACCAAGCCATTTGATTTCCACTGATCCGAACCACTGGTTGTTGGGACCAATCACAGAGCGACATTGTGTTTGGGGCATGATTTGCAGCTGTGACGAAACCGGGAAGCCGACGCCGGGGCAAACAAACAAACCTAACATGGTCGAATGGATGCTGCAATTAATTCTGTTCTTGCAGAATTACTCAACGTTTCCTCGTTGAATGTTGAACAGTGAGAAGCGCTTCGTGCATTTTTAGCTGATAAAGATGTTCGTGCCCCTCCCCCTTCGACATGAACAAAGACAACATTTTCATCCATGGTTGGTCAAAACAAATGTGTGCAATGCCGCATCGTCCAATCAGCTCGAAGTATTGTACAGAATGTCACGCCTTTCCCGAGCAAATCACCGTTGATCAGTACCAGATTGATATTGTGGAGAACTCCCTTGAGTGAATCACAATTATCAATCTGGCTCTTGCCAGGTTAGGAGTCTACTGTAGTAGAAACAGTATTTGCCGCAGTAGATAGTAGAAAATGTGTGTTGTGGTTGTGTAAATGTGTACATAAATTATTAATTTGATATCAAATCCTTTTTTTGTCTTGTCGTTGTTGTTTTACAGTTTGAGGTGTCGCAAGAGGAAACGCTGTTAGTGTCTGCTTGACATGTTTGAAAAAATAAAAACAAGCCTTTTTTCCTGTTGAAAGAAGAGACTCTGCTAGCGAATAGGTTAAAATCTGCATGGGCAAATGAATTCGTGCAAAGCAGACAGAACCTTTTCTATCGCAAAATTCTCTTTTTCCGGTTCTGTAGTCATCATCACACTTCTTCTTTTCCATCATGAGTATCCTCACAAATAATCAATGAGTTCAGCCTTATGCGATTTCATCTGATGAAAGATGGATGGGTGATTCTCCCCCGCCCATAGAAATATGGTTGAACCCCAATCTGTTCCACTTTAGGAGCAGTCCGCAGTTGAGTAGTTTTAAAATTCCTATGAGCGTCTCCTTCACAGATTCCTAGTTCCCTTCAAAGACTGTTTTGCAAGCTCCCACGGCAATTACAGCAGACGAGAAACATCTCCGGGCAATTACTGTACACATAGCGAATTATTTTATGATGCCACCCCCACAAGAGACAAGATCCTGGATTGATTTTAATATCGAGAGCAGAAAGCAGCACAAGCAGTTACAGTCTATATGCACACTGGATGTGAGAAATTCAAATGATGTCAATTATTTTAAATGGCGTGAATATTTACAGTCGCAGCTTGAGTCCCGCAATCGTCACCCCCGATCGGTGATGAGTTCGATTCCAGTGTGGAGGACACAGTTCGATCTCCGCCTGGTTCATTAGCTTCCGGTGGCGCTTTGCTCCGAGACCATGTCGGACGTTTTGCCAAACGGCCGCCAGAAGGACGACTCCCCTTGCTTGGCCAGATCGTTCCTTCCAGTGTAGCGGTGGTTACGAATGCAGCAGGGCCCCCCGTTGTGCCGCAGGGAGAAAAAGCCCCAGTGCAACTTGGCCATCAAGCCGTGCCTTCAGTATCTCTACAAAGATGAATGGCGCTCCTGCCTTTTTATCTTTTCCACAAGATTTTCATGATCAACATGCATGTCGTACAATTACAGCCTTTGTTGAATGATGCAAAGAGTGGAAACATAGATGAACGTTTCCCCGGTGACTTTGACATTTCCGACATTTAAAGGGTGGGCCAAATGAAGTGACGTATGCAAGGCGCAAACCTGGAGCCACTTTGGCACATTAACGTCAGAATGTGGATAATGGTACGTTTCTTTGTTACGTGGAAGGAAGACGGCAATTAGTCCATAGCTTCGTTATCGTTTGGCACATTCGGACCACGCAATCCTTCCATCCAACAGGCAACCGGACACGAGAGAATAACTGCAGCGGCAAATGACAACTTAATTAAATGGACAAAAGAAAGCACGGCAATTAAAAGCGGGCCTTCATTACTGTAGATCTCTGCACACTTAAAATAATGACTGCTTACTGCAGACAGGCTGCAGCAAGTGACCACAGAGCTTCATGTTGCCACTGCTTTCGCAAAACAAAACAAATATTGATTGGTTAACTATTTCTAACAAGTAAAATGGTCATAATTTTACTCCCGCTCGTCTTTGCACACAGTGAGGGGATGAGGGAAGTTTAAATTGTGTATAAATCGTTGTTTATGATGGGCACTTTCCCCACTGCACCCAAAACTTCTCAATACTATGTCAACTTTTTAGTCCTCATTTAAGGATTTCTGATGAGATTGGAAAATGTATACCTTTTTTTTTAATTTAAAAAATATATATATATATATTTTTTAGAACTCAGTATTGTTCAATCGATTTTCTCCTTTTTTATTTATTTAAATTAAAAAAAAAAATATATATATATATATATATATATATATATATATATATATATATATATATAAAATATAATAATACAATAATAAAATGTATACCTAACAGCGGTGACAGCAACTGATTGGGATCATAGAAAGCAAAACAAAAATGAACACGAGTACAACTATGATTCTCTCTTTTTCAATAATGGTATTATCCGGGTTTTGAAAGGCCATTTAAACACACCCAAAAAAATCAAGTAAGACCCCTGGTTTACTCCTAATCGAAATACCTAGATTGAATTGATTTGTCTTCTGCGCATGCTATTTGCAAGGAGTATTGTTCTTTCAAGTATAGGAACTACTACTTTTTTTTTTCTCAACGGCAAAAAACCCACAGTCTGTATCGATACACACATACACTAATGTATATAAAAGTCTCTGCTTCTGATGCACAAACCATCGGAAATACTCAAGCAACGGTAAACAAATGACGACGCAGCAAAAAAAGGGAGGACTAAACTGACTACCTTTAATTAGTGTGTTGTGTGACATGAATATAATGTCTTTTATTGCCCCTTGAAAGTAAAAAACTGAAATGACGTCTTATGGATGTGAATGGATTATCTCGAATGTTTCAGAAACCGGAATTTTGACCTTAACCCGAATATTGACTGTAAACATAGTCAGTGACAACTTTTACGTGTAATCAGTGGATCCTAGAAATGCAGACACCATATTGATTTTACACAAAGAGGACACAATGAACAAAGTACAACTGAAATTGCTTGCAAATGCAAAGAACGAGAAGAACAGAAAGCGCACATCAAAACGCGGAAGTCTACATAAACAAAAGGTGCTTGCACCAAACAAGAAGGGCAGCAAGAAACGGTGATCAACAAGTGAAAGTGCTTACTGAAAAACACGGGAGCAAGATCAAGAACGGGCGAGGCTAAACGTGATCAAGGAACAGGATCAGGAAGTCGAGACTACTGTTGGGTTAAGGAGGTGAGCAAAAAAGGTGTGTGTCTCCTGGGCCCCGCCCACTGGTCAGGCTGCTGCTGCAGGTAAAACACAAAACTACCTGAGAGGCTAGCACAGCCTGTCAGCACAGATCATGACAACAGCTACATTTTATGTTTAGAAAATGAACTAAAACTAACCGTAATCATAGCAATTTCGTTTTCATCTTTGCCAATTTATTTCATATTAACTTTCAAGGTTGATTTTAAATATATTTATTTTATTACTGTACGTCTGTAAGGAAGGAAGGTTGAGCAGTCATTAGGGATGGTAGTAGCCTATACTTTATTGCACAATACTTATTGTGACTTTTTTTTTCTTGCACTCTAATCCTCATTTAAAGAGACTAACACTAAAAAAAATAAAATAAACTAAGTATTTTTGAAAATAAAAACTGCCAAAACCTGTTTTTAAAATAATAAAAAAAAAGATCTATAATAATAATAATAATAATAATAATACAATTATATATATTTAAACCCTGGAACTGTACTTTTCCCTCTGGCATTTGCATCTTGTGTTTTTATCATTGAACATGGACAAAAGATTCAAGGTTTGTTGGAAACAAATTGAATTTCAATTTGCCATCTTTCTTGCATTCAAATTCACGAGGGCTCTTGCTTTTTATGTAGACAATTAATTAACCTCTAACCATGGGTCACTTCAGTTCTTTGAGCTAGGACAAATCTGCAACAACTATTAAATTAAAATCTGATGTCACTCCACAGTTTCATACTAATAAATGTGGGGGCGAGCGTAACTAGAATCCTCCAAGGTATTACCGGCTGGTTGTGTAAGGGTTCATAGATAAACATGAGTGCCACATCAACACAATGCACTTAAACATAACAAATCCTGCTTCATATCTATTCATAAGCGCAATCCTTGGAGGGACACGATGTTCCGTTACAAACACTTGAGATGTGCACAAAGGCTGTGGAGATCTTTCTGGCTTTCAAAGACTACTTCATGACATGAAAGAAGTATTATTACTATTATATTATTCATGAACTCGTCAGCCTTTGGTGATGGATTTGAAGTGAACAGGAATTGTCGTCACCATTGGCTATTGTCAGGGCTGGACTGGCGATCTGGAATACAAGGCAGATGCCCCGTGGGCCGGCGTCTTTTGGGGCCGATGCAGTGCTTTTTAATGATTATTTTCCTCCATTTTACCCCAAGAGTCTGGATTACAATTTAGAGGAACTAGTCCATTAATTAATTTGGAATATAGACAGCAAACTGAACCAACATCAGTCAGTATCAGTGGCAGAACTATGCGTTAGGCAAGGGCGATCAGGAGGCATGTGCCAGGCGGGCATAGCATGGCAATAGCCAGATTGATTTGTGCTTCACTCGAGGGAGTTCTGCACAATATCAAGGCGGGGCATGCTGTAGAACACTTCAAGCTGATTGGACGAATCAGAATTGTGTGCACGGTCTACCTAACTTTTGTTTTGACCTATCACGGCAAAAGATAAAAATGTCGTCACCGACATGCGACTGTTGTGAGTAGCTGACAACAAGGCGGCGTTGAGCTTATGTTGTCGGTTTTGCAATGTTGATATGTGGATACAACAGACTAATTCAGAGAGAACGGAATTAATTGCAGCGTCCACGCATTCGTCCACCGGTGTCGCCATGTTTGGTTTGTTTCTTCCCACGGCTTCTTGTTTTCGCCACTGCTGCATATCCCGCCCCCAAATACAATGTCGCTCTGTGATTAATCCGAACCACCAGTGGTTTGTATCGGTGGAAATCAATGGGAGTGGTACAAGATGGATTCTCGGGAGTTTGTGGACTCACGAATACCACGAAAATACATCTTGTGAGAGTAAGGTTAAGGCCGGCGGGCTTAAGTCAAATTGCCAGGGCCGACTTTTTTGTGCCAGACCAGCTCTGGCTATGGTGTATTCATTTAGACGCTGTTAAGAGGAGAATAGAATAGCTTTACTGTCACTAAATTTTTGCTTGTCTTTTTAACTCATTCACTGCCATTGACGGCTATAGATGTCAAAAATTCATTTGAACTATTTCTATTAGTTGAACATTTTTTTTCACTTTTGTTAACAAGAGTAGGAAAACCTAGAAAAAAATTGTACATTTAGAACAGATATAAAATGTGTGATTAATCGTGAGTTAACTAGTGAAGTCATGCGATTAATTACAATGAAATTTTTTAATCGCCTGACACGACTCAAAGATAATTAAAAAATCGAAGCATCAGGCGATTAAAATTTTTCATCGTAACTAATCGCATGACTTCACTAGTTAACTCTCAATTAATCACAAATTTTAAATCTGTTCTAAAAGTACAATAAAAAAATACTCTTGTTAACAAAAGTAGAAAAAAATGTTAAACTAACAGAAATAGTTAAAATGAATTTTTGACGTCTACAGCATCAATGGCAGTGAATGAGTTAAAATAAAGCATAAAAAAAGCTAAAGTAAACACTATTGAACAATAATTTGTGTACAAAGAACACATAAACACAACCATGCATCCATTAACCTGTTGTGAAATCAGTCAAACTAAAATTGCACAAACTCTTAAAGGTGCTTTGTGGAGTTTGTCTTTTTACTTGCGGCTGCCACCTCTGGCCTAAAGAGTAACTGCAGTCTCCTGTCAAGCTCGTGTATAGTGCCTGTGCGAGTATGTGCACTTGAATGAACTTTTTTTTTTTTCAGTTTTCTTAGAATCTTTGCTGGAGTTTGGGTTGTGCTTGAAACTGTGGAGTGTTAGCCCCCAAACACTCCACACTTAAGGAAAGATACAAGCTGCAATGTTGATATGCAGATACAACAGACTAATCGCAATCGCAGTTAAAAAGTCGGGGCTCTTTGTACTCATCTGGGCATTGGTAGAGTTGGCATGATATAGAAAAAGCTATAACATTAACATTTTAAACTCCACAATGCACATTTAAGATCGTGTGTTGCAGTAGTAGTATTAGTCAGTATTTTTCCCTTCAATTTATTCCAATAAAAACTGGACATGCAATAGAAGGTGTGTGTGTGTACTTGTACATACTAGATTGTGAGGACCAAAATACGTCTTTTAATCAACAGATTTTTGTCAAGTGAGGACATTTTGGCCGGTCCTCACAACTCAAGACCTCTTTTTGAGGGTCAAGACTTGGTTTTAGAGTTTAGGTTTGGATTGGGTTATGGTTGAGGTTAGGGTAAGGAATGGGAGTAGGCAATCCTTTTTGATGGTTGAGGTTAGGGAAAGGGGCTAGGAAATGCATTATGTCTAGGGATGTCTTCACAATTATATAAGTACAAGTGTGTGCCTGCGTGCGTGCGTACGCATGAGTATGTGTGTACAAATATTTAAATATATTAACGTTTATCTACTACTTCAGAGCTTGATAATGGGAAAGATGGATTTCAACTCGACAACATGAACACAAATGTGATGAGCTCCATTCAGATTGTGCAGTCACATCCAAATAAATGTCAGGCTTCTAAGGGAAGCAACACAAGCTTTGCAATTATTATTTTTTTTGCCCCTGCTTTGCCACTTCAACCCTCCTCCCACGAGCGCACATCAGATGGACATCTTTTTCTCAAGATAGAGAGGCGAGAAAGCTCAATTTATTCGCTGCCACGACTCCTTTTAATGATTTCCTGGAGTAAGAAGCACAGATCACCTGTGCATGTAAAGACCAACTCTCGGA